>NW_007578650.1:0-177231 GCF_000690725.1 Stegastes partitus | reverse complement strand
AATATAAATCTTTTCACTGGTCTTGCAAGAGGTCTAATTAAAAATACCAATGCAATTATTTCTGCAGGTTTTTGATCAGTCTGTCATTTACAAAAACAAAAACAATGTAAATGTGGCCAAAGCTGTTTTTGTCTTTTGATCATAAATGATGAATAACATCAAATTATTGTCTTGCCTGTGACTATTAGCTCTCGCAAGAGTACTCCACTGCAAACCACTTTACTGTTCTCACTTTTACAGCAAATTAGGGTTGATTTAAATTTTCTTAAAGAAGCTCTTGCACTTGAATCCAAAAAATGTTTACTTGCAAATGTTTTCATGAAGTTACTTCAAATGAAAATGCTTCAACACTTTAACAAACCCAGATTTAAGAAGAAAAAAACAAACAAACAACAAACAACAAAAAATACTGACATTGGTAATGATTCCTGATGGACTTCTCAGACCTGACATATCTCTCCAGACACTGGATGCATTTCACCTTGGCATCTGCTGTGATCACTTCTGTTTTCCTCCCATACATCTTTATTAGTTCGTAACTGATGGGGACACCGCGGGATGTCACTTGATGAGAGGCACCATGTCAGTGAGACTGATTTATTCCCAGCATTTGCTCTGCGGTCGTGCCAACTGACCCAGTCCAACCCACTCCCCGCAGCAGCCCTCCACACTTGCAGACCCCAACATCTTGGAGAGCTCTGCTTACCCTCAGAATAGGACTCTTCCCTACAAGATATAGTAACTTTATATGTAAAACATCCCCCGAGTCATTTCACAGATCCGATTGAATTTCGCCTGAGATGCTAGTTGATGATGCAATGAGTGATTTCACATGCCGTCAGCATAAGGCGGTTTCTGCTGACGTTTTGACCATGAGTTATAGCAGTACGAACAACCAGACACTTTTGCATTAATCCTCAGATCACAAGTCGGTTCATATGGACAGCGCGTTTCAGATGTTTGACAGATTATAGTGAATAGCAAAGCTACCATCTGAGGGATAATATGGAGTGGACGGCTAGCGCTAGGCCGGGATCATGTTACGCAAATCTGTTGAGTGCTTTAATAATCTTCAAACAGCGACAGCAAATGGTAAAACAGCAAACCAGGTATTCCCTTTAATTGACAGACAGCTCCGCGTTATCATGTTTCAATTATTACTTGTTTCTACTTGATAATAATTATCGTTACTAATCAAAATTTAAGACTGTTACGTCACACCGTCAAGTCTTAACTTTCTCAAAACCATCGCTCTGCAAACTGCAATGCAACAAATAACACAACTGGAGTCGACAGCGTTCAGCACCAAGCGCTAAATGGAAGTTCCGTCCTACGTCTTACATCTAGCATGTCAATTCGTATAATGTTTTTCACTTCAGGTTGACTTCAGTGGGGGCACCAATGCCATGAAAGTATTGGCAGATGAGTTCAGTTTGGCAGGAAAACTTGGTTGTCATTGCTCAGGAAGCAACAGCTCTATTAGCCAGCTAACATGAGCTTTCTAGGCGTTTATACAGTCCCCCCCCCCACATTGATTGCAGCGACTCACATGGCTGAAATGCATTTGTTGGCAGACAGCAGTGGCAGACACAAAAGCATGGATGGGTGTCAGCTTTTAATTGTAACTGTCTTGCAGAATGGGTGTTGTTTTAATATCCTGTATAGATTTTTATGTAATACACTTACTTGTGCAAGGCAGCCCCGAGCAAGAATCAATTCAGCCCAAAGGATCCCGTCCTCCTCCCCTTTTGTTAAAAGCCAATCTTGTTTTAATGATGCATGAAGAAATATTCAAGCATTGACATTTCACTGTCAGGTTTCTTTAGAAAAATCAATTAAGATAATACAGCTTTGACCCAGTTATCCAGTTAATGCTTATTAGGGATGTAATATGATTTACTGTCAGCATTTATAATTCTTTGCATCTCATCCCATTAGCCCTGTGACTGTTTCATAGAGCGCCGTACAATGGTCACTTCTAGGAAACTACAGTCACTAGGAGCAGATAAAATGGAGTGGAAAGAAGTAATGACATTGATTGGGATTGGTGGGCAGGTTAAATGCAAGCCCCTGAGGCATTCTTTCTCTCCAGCTTCCACCCTGTCTCTCTCCTTGTGTCTTTTTTTTCTTCTTTCTTTTTACACCAACCATAACATGATGGAGTGCCGAATACCGCCCTGCTGCAAAATTACACATTTATCAGTATCATGGGAGCCCAACAGGGACATTTATTGTCATTTATATAAGTAACCGTAATTACGTTGGCTACCTGCTATGCCAACATATTTAACTCAGGGAGTTTATTACATTGAGCCCATCTTTCCAAACTGTCCCTGACTCTGCCCGACACTGAGTCATAGAACAAAAAAAAAAAAAGTTTAAATGACGGCATGAGTTTTTATCTTAACCTTGATATCCACAAAGAGTAACACTGAGCTTTTAATTGCCGGCTTAGTGTTCACGAACCTTCACGAGGAAGTGTGTATTTACTGAACAACAGAGATTTAAATTTCACATGCAAAGAATTGATGTTAAACCGAAACAAGACAACAGGAACAATAAATTAAATCATCCACCAACAGTACAAAAACATTCCTCCTAAGATGAAATGATGTCTGTGAAAGAAATAGAAAGTGAAAAGAAAAGGATAGCCTGCTAAATTAGTATTGCTGTGCACAGCGGGAACAAAAAAGCACCGTGTCCCAAGGGGCACTGTCGAAGATCACGGAAGTCTCCTTAACAGAAAATGTTAAACCTGTTTTACATTGTTAAATGCTTCTTTTTTTTTCCCTCGGTTGATGTGTCGACATTCTGTGTTGTAAGAACTAATTGTCACGTTGGAAGGAGAAAGTCAGGCTTTGAGTCACTGTTTGAAACCCGCTCAACTTTATGGCATTTCAAACCTGACAACAGCGAACCGAGAAAGCTACGTCGTCACTGCGCTCAACATTAAAGGAGTGAAATTGCTCTGACATCTGGAGCTGGTCGAACAGGAAATGTTTAGCAAGCACTGGAATATAATTAGAAGGTTTTGCCTTACAGCCTATATTTTTTTTAGCTAATTGCACATTTTGAAACTGAAAATATTGTGCATTCAGATTTGCATTTATTGTGTTTTCATGCAAAAAAAAAAAAGAAAGAAAGAAAGAAAAAACTTCCTATAATATATGCTTTTTAGCAAATCTGTATTAATGTGCATGCCCGCAAAGATGTGTAGGCCAAACTGTGCTCATCTACTGTACTGTAAGTATTTTAGTGTTTGCAGCCTGGGTGTTATTTGTGTCCTTTCATGCAGAGCTGCTAATGCCTGTACTGCCCATACCTGCTATCATCTTTCTAAAGGTCAGGGGTTAAGTGTCAGAAAAGTGACACTGTCTTACTCTGCCCTTTAAAATATTCTGAGCAAAGGAGGAAACACTAAATGAGGGCCGTTTTCTGTCAGCTTCAAATTAAAATGTGCCACAGAGGAATTTTAATTTACTCCATTTCTGTGTGGGAGAGGGTGCAGTTGAATAGAATGAACTCGGTGTCTGCCTTTCATAATAAGCGTTTAAAACCTTTATATAAAATTGCGACTCTATCCCACGACGTGATTGATTCTGTAAATACAAAGCGCATATATACAGTGGATGATTGTATAGCCAACAAAGCTGATGCTAATTGTGGTGTTTCAGAGACAAAACAAAACAGGGAGAAGCTGTGGCAAAGTGTACAAAGGGTGCCTGTTGTTTTCATTTAAGATACACAAACTCAATTACAATACTTACAACCAAGGAATGTGAAACTTGCATATTTTAACTAACCTGTGCGAGCGAATCCCTAAACACACGCTCTTACTTTATGCTCAGTGCTGCATTGTCTTTTGCTTTACCTCTGCAGTTATAAGCCAAAAAAAAAAAAAAAAAAGGAAGCCCACATCCCTCCCTACCTATCTAAATGGATATCGCCAATCCACTGACACAAAGGCATCATCTGCCTGTGTGTACAGAGCAGCAGAAGCCACTTTGGATCCTGAATCTCAATGGGCTCATAGTGCCTCCGACGCCCATCTGTTCCAAGCCAGCCAGCGAGCCACTAAGCAGCAAACTTTGATCCCCGTGTAGATTTTTTCCAAACCCATCCGGATTTGCCTGCCCCTCAAGAGCCATTGTGAGGCTGCCCTGGAGTACAAATTCTAGATTCATTATGAGTGTGGGCGGCAACCTTTGTATTCCCCAAAGCGCAGATGTATGCAGACAACATATTGCTATTTGGTAGCATAAAAGCCTAAGCCCATTGTTCATTGTTGGTTCATATATCACAAGTAGCTCTCTAATGCAAAAAGCCGAGCACTTGCCATGGAATACTTGTGGTTAACCATTAACCATTAAAGATGTACCTTCTTTTTTTTTTTCTCCCTTTTTTCTTCCAACATCACTCATACTTGACCTTAACACCTATTTGTTTAATCTTTTCATGTTGGTTTATTGGAGAAAGCTTCAATTAGACTGTTGTTTAATCCACAGATGACTACATGCTTGCAGGACATTCCACATTTGATCAGGGGTGCCTTTAATTATTATTTGTCGTGTGTGCAATTATGTTCCATAAACCTTGCTGATTGCAATACAAAAATAATATATGCATGAGTAGTGTATCATTTATTAAAGAAGAAAAAAAAAACAGCATTAAAAATAATTGTGTTATGTTTATAATATATACATTATTGTTGTTATTATTATTGTTATAATGTGTAATATATATATACACAAACACCTGCATGTGGCTACATCGTTTTAAAGATCATAGAGTTCAAATGTTCACCTGTTTTTCATTTGTTTGCTTGTTTTTAGTTGTCGTTTTTTTCTTTTTGGTTGGTAGTGTGTTTGAGGGTGTTTGTGTAACTTCCTTTCTGGGGGGAAAAAAAAAAAAAAGTCAAAATTATCATATAGAAAATGTGGGTGGCCAAGCGTTATGTGACAGGAAAGCGTTAATTTTAAAAATGTAGAAAAATATTGACTGATGAAAAAGAAAAAAAAAACTTGCATGGTGACACCTCCACATTTTTTTTCATTTTTAGAGACATGGCAGCGACATTAGCATTGGTCATTAGTGGCAGACACATCCGCGGAGTGTCGAATACAGAAGCTCATACGCAGACCCTATTTGGTTACCTGTGTGACAGGCTTGTTCGGGACACCAGAAACAGCTGTCCTGGCCTGTGTGAGCCGAAATAATTAGGCCTGTCATCTCAGTGCTCTGATTTCCCCTTCAGCCCGCTCCACAAAATGCTAATATTTTGCTTTCATTGTCACATTCACCTTGACACGGATATTGCCTTGGCGCATAACTGGATGAGATGACTCTAAATTTGCATTGTTCGTTCTAATAAATTTGCTTCCTCTGTACCTCGTGGCAGGACCCATCAGATAAAGTCTCCCGGAGTGTCATCAATCATGGCCCAGGCTGACAGACGGCTTTCGCCTTCATTTGTTACATAGAGGAACATGCTTAATTATTTGTACTGTAATTAGTTGGGAAAATGTCAGGAAATGTCAACTCTCTGTTCGCTGTGGAAGGGCTCTGCTTGAAAGCCACAATGACTGAAGTGTCATTAATGCCACGTAACAAGACGAGGATCAGCTGGGGGAAGAGGGGAAGGGAGGGGCGGCTTCTTAGAATGTAATCATGGAGAGAGTTAGACGGAGACACAAATCAGTGGTGCTAGCTAGCATGATGGGCATCTTATTAGCCGAGCAGCCAGCCAGCTACATTTTTCAACCACATCTTGTTTTCTCACACTGGCACGAAATAAAGGCAGCAAGTGGGGAAAAGAAATGAAGTCAAGTAAACAATTCCGGCTTCCCACTTGCTGTCAAACCAGCCGTACTCTGCTATGTTATATTGCCTGTCATAAATAGGCATTATGCCAAATACAAAAACAATGGAGAGGCTTCTTGTTCGAGCTCTCCCTGCTAAAGCAGAACTTTCACAATGCAATTAATCGCAAGTCACACGGCACCCACAGAAATGTTATCACTTTAGTAGTTAACAGGGTATATCTGTCAACACAAGAACGGCTTTGGTCTTTTTTCCCTGAAGCAGAGCCCATAATTTCATCACATTTCCTTCCCTTAATTATACAAAATAATTATTTATTGCAAAATTAGTGGACAAAGTCATTAAATAACCTTCACAGCATATTATATCACCACTAATTATTGTATTCAGCTCCTAGCATCTGTGAAATACATATTTTAGTGCCTATTTGTTTTTGCGACAATTGGCTAATGTGTGTGGACAGGCCACTTGAACACTTATCCAAACGGCAAGGTAATTTACACTTGTTTGAAAAGGGGGGTGGAGACAAAGGGAAAAGGGAAATAGGAATCCCGTGAGGGACATCTTTTGTTTTGGAGGAAAATATGTAGCATTATGACGTCCCGAGGGGGTTTCAGTGGCCATTCATCTTTTCAGGGCCTCGCAGTGGGAGCGTGGCAGTGCAAGGCTCAGCCTGCTACCTTGCCCACCGACAGGCACTGATGGTCATCCAAGAAGCTCCTTAATTAGCCTGCAATCTGGCAACGACCCGTGTTCCTGAGATGTGGCAGCCCTGTTTAAATATGATGCCAGATGCAGTCCCACCTTCAGCATGTCATCTCATTGTCCTAGGAAGCCAGGGGGAGAGAGAGAAAAGGAGCGAGAGAGCACAACATCCCACAACGCAGCATGTGTTGTGGGATGTTGTACTTATTGTCTTGTGCTTATTCTCCCGTTCCTTGTCCCTGTTTTGCTTCCTGTCTTTCAGCGAGCGCTCGTCCTGCTCTGACACACCCAGCTGAGAGAGAGAACGGGAGATCGCACGAGACCTGAAGTGACCTCGACCTTGACAAGTGACACAATTTAGGTTTAAAGATTCCACTTGAAGTACTCCGTGGTCTTTCGGGAGAGCATGAAAGTGGAGTTTATGCAGACACGTGCAGGACTTTGAAGTTTCAGGACTTCTGTGACATTCTGTGACAAGTTTAAGATAATGCTGTGTCCAGTTTATCGACCACACTCAGTAGATCTAACCATGTGGTTTAGGCACATTCCTCCACCTCACACTCCTCCGTAGGGCTCATGCGAATAATGAATCTAAAACTGGAGAGCCACATTCAGAAAACACATTAAATCCAACTGAGTTTGACCTCCTTTTAAGCAGACACACTGCAATCCTTGATATTAGACTAATCTGTGATTCGATGTGTAGAGCAAGAGCGGGCATTATCTAAAATGGTGTAAACATGTCCCAGAGCCTTCTAAGATTCCCTTCTTATAATAGTTTTATTTCAGAACATATAAATACTGGATATGCTGTAATACTAACAGCAGCCCTCTGTTCAGTTTGTCCGCTCATGTGCTTTCTCCAGGATTTAGGCTGTCACAGCACACAACTTTGTGTTTGCTGCGCTTATAGTAAATGTGGATAAGCTCAGAGGACTGAGGACTTTTTATAAACTAGTTAGGCCTGCTCTTTCATGGCATGTCTGCAGCTTTTCCTCAGATACAGTGGTATCACTGAAGTGAACGCTTTGCTTTACAGATCCAAGTTTATGATTTAACATCCCTTTTAGAGACTGAGCGATGATGCAGAATATGTATCTGTATATGTACCTACAGCTAATGTTGTGGGCAGTTAATCAGCTATGCAGTGGTACTTTAAGAAGTTAAAAACTTACTCTGACATATTTTAGATTTACTACCACTTAACAAAAAGGACCAAAAAAAAAACCCAAGTGCTCATAGTGTTTTTTTTTTTCCACTATGCTGAATATTACCTTTTTTCTTGAATGTATCTGGATCCATCTCTGGATGGATCTATGTAAATTGCCCATACATCACCATATGTCACATGAATTTATCAACAGGGACAAATAGCATCAACTTGAATGCAAAGTTTGTATCTTGAAACCTCATTTATTTGTTGCAGCGTATGGAGAGAGGAGATAATCTAATCAATTTTCAGAGGCAAAAAAAAAAAAAGATGCAAGAACAAAAGGGGAGAGGTGGAGGATCGGATACAACATTAAGGAATATTGAGAAATATCCAATTGTCTGAGCAAATGTAAAATGCCAAAGCCTCTTAGAACATGGTTAGTCTTTATTCAGTAATACATTATCATGCATATTTCATACAGGCAGATTACTAAAACGGAATTGTGTGTCTTTCTGTTGTATGTCTTTATAATTACACCTTGAAGCCATAGCTGTTTCTTTTTCTTTTTTTTTTTTCTCCCCTCCTTTTTCCTCCATATTCATGAAAAGCAGACTTGTAATTTGATAAAGAGAAGCTTGTGTTCTCAACTTCATTCAAACGGCATCATGGCGCTGTATTAAAGTGGGCATCTGTGTTCTCGTAGCATTAATCTCTTCAAGCACATTCCAGCTGCTGTGATGTGCGAGAGGGAGATAAGTCTTAAACAGTCTAAAGCTAAGCAAACCAGACAACTCTATTATTGGCTTCATAATTGCTTAATTAAACTTTTGTCACTAATCATTATGAGGGCAATAGAGCTGTTATACAGGCTTTCTGTCGAGCAGGAAAAAAAAAAATCAATAAACTGTGTTGGGGAGCTGATCCCCCCCATCTCCCTCTCTCCCTCTCTCCCTCTCTCTCTCTCCCTCTCTCTCTCTCCCTCTCTCTCTCTCCCTCTCTCTCCCTCCCTCTCTCGCTCTCTCCTCTCCCTCCTCACTCTTTTTGTCCTCCGCAAATGAAATTCATTGCTGCCGGTTAGTGATCTGTAGGTCTGGAGCTCGACTGATATGAGCTGCCATCACCATTTGAATTGAGGGGTATTCAGTAGCACATGAATATGAACAAATGGCAAACATAAATCTCTTGCATGAAGTACACCTTCTATCCCTTTATTATGGAACAATTGACCCATCTAAAATGAATTCTAATGCCAGGGAAAGCATTTAGATTTAAATTACACCGTGGGTCCCCTGGACCTGAGAGATGACGGCATAAAAAAGATTAATATGCTAATTATTTTTTCCTCCCCTCTCTTTATTTCTCTTTTCGACATTTGCGTAGGGTTATTGTGAGCCTTGTAAATAAGATGACTGTTTTGTCAAGAAATGACTGTGAGGCTCCTTTCCGTAAAGTATGCTTTAGATCACTGACATGCATCTAGCTGTGACATTATCTTTATTGTTTTTTTTGGTTTGTTTTTTTATGAGCCTGTGGATTTTTTTTTATTTCTTTATTTCTTTACTTTCTTGAAGCACTTTACAATACATGTGTTCATATCTGTGTGTTCTGTATTAAAATAATTATTTTCTCACTGCTGATCCAGAGAGTCCATCAGATGCTATGCATATTGCAGGTTCCTCTCTCTCTCTCTCTCTCTCTCTCTCTCTCTATCGCTCTATGGGAAATGTTTAGTGTCCCTCTGGAGCAGTCAGAAGCACCCTTAGATTGGCCATTACAAGGGCCACTGTTCATTCCAAGGTTCTGCCAAACGATCACAGTTTAAATTATGTTGTTTTTTATATCCTTTAATTGGCCTGGCTTTGAAAAACCAACTTTTAGCTTTGAATGTGTTGCCATAGGCAGCCAATTGGCAAGAGCGCAATAGGGGCAAAAGCCTCATTTCATAATTTGTAGGCACTTTAAAGTTGGCTAAGCCTCTGTGGTAAATTGAAAAGTGTCCAAAATGTAAGAAGGGAAAAGGGCTTTTTGACTGTGCATCACCATGAGAATACTTGACGATATGGTGCAATATGTGCCTTATCTTGCAATTATTGCAAGCGTTTTGTATTGGGAAACTTCAAGTGACTTGCAAGCCTTTATAGCGGTCTTTATAAGACACGACTGCATTGAGCCGAGTTGTAATTTTACACCGCCGCTGAAAGTCAAACTGAATTTCACCAGAAGTCATTTACTGGCAGTGGAAACAGCAAGTTGCCCTTGTCTACTCATGTAAACATCACAACGCTTGGACTGGACTGGACAGGTAATATTGGCACATAGAGCAGAAGTACAGAATAGTAGCTGGTCTAAATGTCTGAGCATACAGAGTAAACAAAGTGACGGTAAGTGCTGGAAGTAAGTTCAATAATTTGACATCTTTAAGAGCTATTTCGTAGCACAGTCTCATTGTCTCATCCAAGAGACACAAGTGTCCGAGCTATTCTCTTGGCTTCCATCTAAATTCAAACATGATCTATTCCACATGCTACAGCAACAACTAAGGCAGGGCCACAGTCGAGGCCAGACTGCCATCTACAGTTATAGCCTTCACTGAAGACCCAGTGTTATGCTTTTCTCTTCATGCCTCTAGATCGTTGCTCCACCCCCAAAAATGAACTTAATGAAAATTCATGCAAACCTTGACCTCCACTATAGAGCTCCATTGAAGTATTAATTGAACAAAGACAAGGGACAACAACTTAATTCTTTACAACTTAACGTGTCGTCCTGTAATACATGTAAAACTGATATAGAAATTCAAAAGACGAAGAAATGAACGGAGCATTTAAAATGTCAAAACAATCACAAACTAATACTCTAAAACACTCTGCAGCTTTTAATGACTTTACACCGGAACACTAATTATTGTATTGCAAAACTCATTACGAGAAATATTAATTACGACAAACACGAGGGAAAAAGTTATCCTTGGTTCGTCTAAAAACTTAAAAATGCCATTTAATAACTTAACTTTCGTCATTTAATGAATGGCATTACTTTCTGCATCTCAGCTGACAGTGAGAGACTGTGTTAATGAATTGCTTCGAAAGCATCAGAAGACAGACTTAATTACAGAGCCCACAGTTCTTGCATTATTATGCCATATATCCCCAGCTGAATACAATTCAGCAGCTAGATAAACAAATTTCATGGCAGCCTTTATGGCACTACTTTCTGGCCAACCATTGATACCAGTGTTTATTCGCAGGGCTGCGTGAAGCGTGGCAGGCATGAAAATGTGGCATTAAAAGTGAAATCCTTCATTTTCATCTCATTAAAAAAAAAAAAAAAAGAAAAGAAAAAAAAAAGTGAGCAGAATGCAAATACGCAACCACGCGCATGTACAATGCTTACAAGTCTTCCTCGCAGTGGTTCATTATGTGGTTAAGCGAATGAATGAGGAAAGATAGAAGTGGTGAGATGGTACACTGTACGTGGTAACTGATTTTAAATTGCTGGTTTCTATTGTCAACGAACAAGAAAATGTTTTAACGACCAGACGACGTTTAGACACAAGTCTGCTGAAAACTCGATTCCACGAGATAAGTTATAGCTTTCGCCCTTTTCCCGAACCTCGCACTGCAAATTTCAAAAACGGTAGTTTTCAGATACTTACATCAACGTATCATTTTGGTTCTGTGCAGATTTCTTTCTTCTGCCTCACCCTGACCAAGCAGCTACCATTGTGTGCTACATACGTGCGTCTCTGTGAATATGTGTGCTTGTTTTGCGGCGCTGATCCTTTGTGCGTAGCGTGCTATCCTTTGCTGCCAAACACACATAAACACACACATGACAAGACACTTCCTGACCATTTTGTGTGTGTCTGTGTTTATGTGTGCTCACCCTGGGTAACACTGTGAACACCGACAACAGTGCCCACGCCCTGGGGCCCCGCCATGTCTTCTTACACCTCTCATTTTCAGTCTGGGGACTTCAGCCTTTGTGCAAATATCCGTTTTTGACTGAAATAATACAACAAGTCTGCGGACAGCTGTATTTTACGCAAATCCTATAAAATTATAGGGGAATAAAGGTCCAGAGGAAGGATGTTGTTCTATGATTTTTTTTTCTTCTCAAGGTAGAAAACAGTATGTTTTCCAGTATTTTTCCTCTCCCTTTAAATATTAATTACTTTATCTGATTCACTATGGGGATAAAATAGCAAAATAACTGGGGAAAAAAAGACGATATAGTATACATTTCAGCTTCAACTATTCACATATACAACAATATGTGTTTATTTAGCAGAAATCAGTTGCTTTTTTTCTAAAATTGCAAATCACTAGTCGTACCTGAGATGTCACATTTTAATTTACAGCACACACGCTGCACACGCTTCGTTTTTTTCTAAAGTGTGAAGTCAAATAACATTTTGGATGAAATAAAGAGGAAAGCAGTCGTGCTTCTAAAAAGTACAATACACACAAGCGGAAATCATTTAATAGCATGTTTGTTTCTCCCCTAATCCTTAAGTATTCTTTAAAGGAAAAAAAATGCTCACTCTGTAGTGAAACATATAATTGCTAGGTTGCCAGCTCACAAAGGTTTTTGGCTTGATAGAAGTAGCCCGGTCAATTAAAATAATTATAGTATTTCTGTGATAACTGCAAGGTCTGGGTATTTTAGAACATTTAGGGATTTGCAGTTGCATATAATTGGAGCCGTGAAGTCCAACTCCTACTTTTCTTATAAAGCATCTGATTATATGGAAGAGCACACAGTCATTTGGTGAGGGTTAACTCTAATACAGTGTTGCTTAATCTGCAGGTCACAACCAAATGTGGACATGTGGTGGTCCCTGTAGTCACATGGATGTGTTTCAGCATGACACCGCATGTAGATAATTCAGCCCTTTACAAACTCGCTGGTGTAAAATTCGAAAAGAAGACTCGTACGCATGCATCATCTCGTTTCCTGGTTCAGCTTTCGCGTCTTCACATTCCACGACAACCAACACAAGCCTATAGTAGTCCTATCACAAACAGCCCCGTCCAGGGCCTGGCTCAGTGTTGAGCTATTAGCGCCAGTGGCAAGCCAAGCATAACACTAGCCATAGTTGGAGCGATAGCCCCATTTCAGTGTGGGGTCAGCGACTCAGCCATATTGTTAAGATGATTGTTCTGCCAGCCTTCTGTCATGGCTGATGTGGCTGGAGCGCTTGGCTTGGTGGAGGCTGCCTGGCTTCTCGCTGCCTGGAAAGAGGCTTTGCTGTAGGCAGCTCTGAGGCTTTAAAACCCTTATTGTCTATCTTTCCCCCGGCTAACCCTTTTTCTCCCTCTGCTCCCTCCGTAAGGATGGTCTGGAGTCAGAAGGGAGGAAGAGAGAGAGGGAGGCAGAGAGGGAAAGGAGAGGACGGAGCCAAGCACATTCGAGGGCCTGGTCCAATGTATCATGATCAGCATAGGCTTTCACGGCAGCGATTGCCTGCATCCCGCAGCATTGTTTAGCCCCTTTCTCCCTGGCAGCACTTTCGTTTGAACAGAATTTTGACACTGCAGTGGGGAATTCTGCAGATTAAAGGGGACATATTTGGTACACTTCCTTCTTGGCACTTTAAATCATTTGGGGAAGGTGCAAATATTTAATCAAGGCTTTAAGTAGGAATGGGCTTTTTTTTTTCTCCTTACCTTTATTCTTTCTTTCAAAATAGCATTCTTCACAACAACAACAAAAAAAAAATAAATAACTGTGCACCCATCAGTCCAATTATTTATCTGTAACTTTACAGAAGAGCTAAATATGTCAGTGCATCTTCCTGATTAATCACAATACATTCCATTTAGCGATCGTGCACAACTTCCTCCACAGATACGACAATTAGGGACAGAATGACACCATTAGCTGAGACAGAGCACCAGGACTTTGTAGGAGCAGCTTGTTTTATCATATCATCTGAGTAACATGTACATTGTTCTGCTCCTCTCCTCACTCCCTCTCTCTCTCTCTACACTTTCCTGTCTTCCCTTGGCCTCTGTACGCAAACACACTTTCCTTTCCATTAGAGCATCATTGTCATCCAGGTGTAGTTAACCCTTTCACACGCCTCACAGATTGACTACACTCCTGATACCTCCTCTTTGTGCTCAGCGGAGCAGCCAGCCTGGCAACGAGGCTCCAAACGGTTTTTGATTGCTCAAATATTTGTGCGTGTGTGTCGGTGTGCGTGCATATCTGCGTTATATGTATGCGTGTGCAAATGCTGGGATTCTTGGAGAGAGTGATTCATTTAGGGGGCCCTCTCCTCTCCTCAGCTGCTCCCTGCCTTTCCCAGTAATTAGCCTAGTGTGGCAGCCACCTCTCGCTGCTCAGTCTGGGAGAGACACTTGACACGGCAGACATCAGAGAGATTTTTCAGGAGGCTCTCCCGGCGCCCCAACAGCTCTTAATTAACCACTTAGGTATCCCCACTCGTTCCCCCGGCCGGCACTTTCCAAATGGTAAGGAGGTTCTGTGCCACGGATCTAAACACCGGGGGAAGCGTGCTATCAAAAGATCTGGGTAAATGAAGGCTTGTGTAAATTATTTTTAATGATTCCCTCCTGGCACATCATTATGTTTGTAGTTACACACAGGCACTTCTGAGACGGCTCATCTTCGCTAAGGTCATCAGCAGGACCAACTGTAACTAGCTGCTAGTCTGTAAATGGCTTATTAATTAGTGCTGTGGTTTTACATAGCTGTGAGCTCTGATATATAGTGCAGGGATCGTAATTGTGGGGAATCAAAAATGATGATGATGATGACGACGATAACCAATCTCCAGGCTATTTATGCAAATTGCCCTCTCATATTAGAAAATCATTACCTATCCAAACACTGCAACACTCAGCCTGTGTGAATTACAATGATGGATTTTATGATAATTGCGATTTAATTTTCTTGCTCTCCCCAGCTCTCTTTTGTCTGTCTGGAGTTTGAAAATAATTTGGTCATTGTGAGTGCTATTAATTCTGTATTAGTTAAAGCTGAGTGGATGGGTTTATTCAATTTCCTCTGAATTTAGATTTGTAAGTGATCATCGTTTTTTTTGAAACAGAAGATCACTTGTTACTTTTTTTTTCTGTCTTGGATAAAATTCAGGAATATTTAAACAGGAAACTGTTTGTACTCTTGTCTGATGAGCAGTTTTGCCCACCACTTATACATTTCTTTTTGCAGTTATTAAAACCTATGTCTGCTAAAAGCTCCAACAATATGACAAATCAATATATGCAAAAAGAAATTACTAATATATTTCAACATAGAAAGAATGTGATTGTACACCACATTTTGAATCCTTGCAGAGGAGAACAATGCATCACAAAACAACAACAACAACGGGATTGATCAACAAATTCTGGAAGCCAGCAATTAATTTTAGGAAATTTCAGCTTTCCTGTCCAGCACACAGATACTGGGAGGGTTGAATTTAATTATCTGCCAAGCTCTGCTCTAACAAGTGCTTTGTAGTTCAGCATTCAAATCTCACTGGAAGTCTTCAGAGAGGCAAAGCCAACTTTGCATTCATGAGGAGAGCAAATACTACAGCAGCCCTCCATAACCTTGATGAAATGTGCATTTCACCTTAGGCTATGAGAGGAGAACATAAAAACCCCAAATCATTACATTGAGACAGGTTCCCTCCCTCCCTCTGAAACAGCACCGTGGCAGATCAAAAAAATGGTTGAGTCTTTAGTATTTTTTTGATCTTTTTTCTGAAAGTTTGAGGTTTACACGGACAGGTCAGTCTACAGCAGGCAAAGTGTGTCATGGGAAAAAAAACCGAAAGAACACAGTTTTGTGAAATTTAAAATGAGGGCAGATCTGTGGTTGTGTTTTTACACATGCCATGAGCAGGGGGTCTCTCTGGCTCCACGCATTGGTTCAGCCATGTCTCTCTCAGAGCCTTTTGGTATGCTGACAGTATCCAAGCTGCAATCAACATCTGCTAATTTCTGTCTATTAACCGTATTGTCGTAACACACGATCATGATGTTTTGTTTGTACGGCTGAACTGAGACTTATGACCCTAATCCATCATCTGCTTGTCATATTTTTATGTGTTGTCTGTGCAGTTCCCTGCTGCCCAAAGCAAGCATATTACAAGGCCCTGTTTAAGTTATTGGCCAGCTGCTAAAGCTGTGCCCAGCTGAAGAGGTCATTGTGTTTCTCTCGGGTTTTTTTTTTCTCTCTCTCCACTTTCCTCTCAGAATATCACACTGTAGCACAGTCAGTGCCAAGCATAATACAAACCGTATGTCCTGTGAAGCTATCGTTTGCATCCACTGTGCTTGAATATTTTAGCAGGCGCCACATCTTCCCCATTCACATGAAAAGACAAGATGTTGGACACAATGAAGACATTTTGACATTGCTTTTTCTGCTAACATCTTTTTTTTTTTTCTTTTTTCTTTATCCAGATCGTAACACAGCTATTTCACAGCTTCACTCCCTGTATTCGTAGAAGCGTTGCGTATTTACGAGCACCTGCGGACAAACTTAGCATGAAACTTGCATTTCAACATCACACCGCATCGTATCCCACTGCCGGCGGAGACAAAGAAGGCGAATGTTCGGATCTGTAATTTTTGATTTATGTACGCAGCTGCTTGAATTTCAGTGTCATAAATGCTCAATAGATGCATAATAAACATATCTTTATTACAATCCAAATGTTCTGCTCGTCATGATGCAATGTCAAATGCTCCTTGGCAACAGTGAGGAAACAGAGAACATATAAGATGTAGTGATAGCTTATGATTTAAGTGTGAGGGTTAACATTGCATCTATAACAGGAAAAGTTTGTGAAATGTATGAAAAAAAATGGATCTGTGTTTTGTTGTGTAATTTCGTGAAATAGCAGGAAACTGAACTATTTTTCTGTTGAATGGCAAAATAATAATATATTCTGTACTTCCTAATTATACTTTCCCTTTTGTTTATTAGAATTGTTGATGGTCATGTGCCCCATTGTGGTCATTTTCCATATCATAATGTTTTCTATAAAGATATATAGCGCTCAATATATTGCTCACTGTGTGGGGAGATTGTGAATGAATAAAAAAAAATAAAAAAAAAAGAGCCACATTCTATCATCTATGATAAATGTACGGGGTTTTTGCCCATTGTGGGATGAACAGGCTCAGAGCCTTCGCCCATTATGAAATGAATGGCTTTAGAATAAATGTCCTCTTGAGGACAGTCGATGCATATCACCGCAGACTGGAGAGCCTTTCCTTTTCCCTGCTCGACACTGTGTTGATAGACACAGGCAGTATTTTTCCTTGTTAAGAAAGGGCCTTGTTTATTCTGCAGGTAACGATCCAAATCCAGCAGACATTTGCCCCACAGGAAGGGGTGCGCTCACTCAAGTTTGTCATTTCATTTCCACTGTGAAATCCATTAAGTCCACACACCGAGGGTCTCTTTTTTCATGCTTACAGTACACGCTTACAGTATTTGCCTTTCTTTTGGATGAGCTGTTAAGCAGGATCGTCCTCCGAGAACCAAAGTTTCCAAGTGTTGAAACGCATTTTAAGATCGCTTGATGAGATAATCTGAAAAAAATAAGTTTGCTTTGCCTTGTTTCACCAATGTACATTACACCAGAGACACATATGAAACATGGCAGAGTGTATGGATTAGAGACTGTTGATATCATATCCACAAGTATTTCTCTTAACAGCATTTCGCTTCTCTAAGGTAGAAACGGGAACAAGATTTTCACACATTTGCTCCCAGTTGGAGTGTTGTTTTTTGTTTGTTCTGTGTCTGTTTCGCTCTCTCCAGCAGATTTCTGGTCAGCCATGTGAAATTAATCTGAGAGAAAATAAACAGTGCAGCCCAACAACTAATACAGTTAATTGTCTTAGTGCTTTTCTGGCTGGCCGCTCGCTAACAGCTGGTCGTACTGGCTCATGGCACCACTTCAGCCAGCCTTTGAGATAATAACTTTTGCATCTGCCAAAGAAGTGGCTGTTACTGCCCACAGAATTTACAACTCACAAGTGGAAACACAGACTCCGACAGAATTTTCTATGCACGGGTCTTTGAATTTTATTAATGTAATGCAAACACAGTCCTTCCAACACATTAAATTGTTGATGTTATGCGAATACACTCTGGAATTGCAGATCCTCATTAACATTATTTGCATGTTAATCTGCATCTTTTTAATTAGTGATATTATTTATGCACATAATTTTCACCCGGTGATGCCAAGTCGCAGGCACATTAATTAATCTACAGAGATGCCAAACTGTTTTTCCTCCACTTTTATTTGTTTACACCGTGTTCTGGATTCAGGGGGAAGTTGGAGGGAAAAAAAGCAAAAATGCCTAAAGATGAATAAAAGTAGAAAGACAAGATAAACTAAAAGTCCTTTTTGTTTTCATAATTCATATTGTAATATTAGCCAAATGTCACGTGTGTGTGTGTGTGTGTTTTTTTTTTTTTCTTCCCGCTTCCTCTCCTCTTCCCTCTGAGATCGGTTATTCAGTTACACTACCTTGATGTATTATTAAAATCCATAATGGACTCCTGAGGCTTCCCTTGCTTCTCTTCTTCATTTACAGAATATAGTCAGTGTTATTCTAATATCCCTACAACACTGTCATGCATAGGCAATGAGCCCCCAGCCCCAACCCCACCACCTACCCAGCAGCCCCCTTGAGATCATCCACCTCTACACACAGCCACCAGATAAACACTGCAGCATGGTTCAGAAAAAAGTCCAAAGATGAGACCTCAGCGATGATACTTTATGTAAAGCAGAAGCAGCAGTCATTGTTGATACTGCTGCATTACTGCACACTCCTTTATCACCGAATCAGAATTATCCTGAGACATGCAAAGTAACTGTTTGAACAAAAAGGCACCATAAACGTGCACCTACTTGAACATATATTAATTGGGCTCAATCTTTGAATCTACATGTTCATGTGAGAAACTTCATTTCTTGTGCATTGCTCTCATTTTAGAAATGTTTTCATTTTCAACTGGGACCAATTCCAAAGTGTCTGACAGTAGCTCGGATGCTGGGGATAAAACAGTCATTACAGTACGATGGAGAAGCACACGTAGAGTGTGATGCAATGTGTTGCAAACAGGGGAGTTGGTCATACAATAAATATTTGCTACATACAACATGTACCTAAATACAGAGAGAGCAGAATGCCATAATGTAGCCAGGCAGCCTGGCTGTAATGACTGCTCTGTTACCGCTACAAAAATAAAAATTAAATGTTGATGTTGTACAGCTAACCATTCCATTATTTGAATAACTTTAGTCTATTTATGTTTCCAAGGTCTGATATTAAGCTATTTTAATTCTCTGACTTTTGGTGAAATAGGTTTAATATGGTCCTAGGATGAACAGTTTAAATGTCAATTTTTGACATGCAGCAATATTCAGAAAGCGCCACAGCTAGCCAGCAGGCAGAAACTCTCAACTTTCTTTCTGTAAGGCAATAATGCTAACCACTAGCCAACATGCAGCCATGCTTTAAGTATGCAGTGAAGAGCCAAACATTAAAATCACCTGTCTAATATTGTGAAGATCTCCCTTGTGCCTCCAAAAAAAAAGCTCTGATCGATCAGGGTATTGACTTAGGACCTCAGGGATTTTGGCAGCAGTCAATTTGGATCCTGTTGGGTTGTGGAGAGGGGCCTCCGTGTATCTGGTACAGCTCATGGCAAATTGTGAAGGGGGTTTGGAGGATGACCAATGCCTTGTGCTTATTGTTGTGTTCCTCAAGCCATTTGAATTTCCCTTCTGGGAAAAAAAACTATTTTTCATTCATTTCATTCCTGAGCAGTTTCTGTGGTGTGACAGCATCCATCCTGGTAGGGAGGCTGCTGTCGATCTGAACCTACTCGGCAACGATATTTAGTACAATCCAGATGAATGCCAGAACCTAAGGTTTCTTTGCAGGACACTGGTTTGCCACGAGACGATTAGTGCTATACACTTAACCTCTTTGTTGTTTTCCTGTTGTGGCTGATCTAAAACTGTTCTGAATTTTGTGCCAAATGACGTTCAAACAGCAACCGGCATGATCAAAACTATTTCTGATTTAAGAGAGCCATACATGAGGCACAATATTAATGTTAGGCTTCTACTGTAAGTCTGTGTGAGAATACGATGTGGGGTTAAGAGTCTCCACTGAACAGTATAAAAAAAAAAAAAATATCAGTAATGGTGGAATACAATAAGACTGAGGGGGGATAAATGCAAAAGTGGTACTTAACAGCAACAAAGGCAGCATGTTTTACTTCACAGTATTATCCAATTGAAATCACTCTAGTATTTATACTGACCTTTGTTAATTTCTATTACAAAAACTAATTAGGACTTGATTTCCTTAAGTGTTTCAGCATGGGAGTTGTGTTAAGCAGCTTTGTATACTGATATTGTAAAGGATATTAGTCACATCCATTGCTGAACATAAATGCTGAATAGTAACACTAGGGTGCAATTACATAATGCAGACCCCCAGTCTTGTTGCTTTGTTAGCCTATTATTGGAAACTATCCAAAAGAAAGCAAGGAGAAAAAAAAAAAAAAACAATCCACCCAACCCTAATAAACTGAAAGCCAACCACAATTAATGAGACACCCAACAGAGGCAGTTCCATAAGGATATCAAAGTGCTATCATCATTAAGTTGCAGTGGTTTACACACATAGGCTACTTTAGCTTCACTATGTTAATAAACCGAGGAGTTCAGGGACACAGTTTTCATTTTCATTAATTTAAACTTTTTTTTTTTTTCCCCCATTTTTCAGCACAAATGCGGAGACAGCCTCAAATAGTCCAGATTAAAGTTTCCCACCCAACTGCTACTTGGCATTTTCTTTAGATGCAGAGTAATATTTAGATAATTTTACAATTCTGTTGTGTGTGTGTATGTATGTGTGACATTTCTTCTACTCATTGAACAGTAAATCTGAACTGTTTCCCAAAAAAAATTCCTACAGAGAGAAGACTAAATCTGTAAGGGCTTTGTGGTATAGATGTTGCAAAAAAGTGTAAGCGCCACATATCTAAGTGGGTTACAAAGGGTCTAGTAAGGTAATGTTTGATGGCCTGGAACAATGGTTCATAGGTTGTGTAGCATCTGTGAGCTGAGATACTGTAGCAGAGGATGTCAAAACATGATTTCCACAGTTGGATCAGTTTCACAATGACCACTAACTCACTTTTTTCATGGTTTTAACATGAAAAACAGTGTTTTATTTCTGAGTTGCCTGGAGTGTTAACATGCTTTTTTACTGTCATGAACTACTGTATGGATGCTATAAGGAACATGAAAATATAACCTCTGCAAAAGCCCAATAAAATGACAAGTTTAGGTCTTAGCCATGAATAATTACCCTGATCAAATCTCATGCGGGACCCCCAATTCGTAACAGTTCCTCATCTTGCCAGTGCACGTAGTTACTCTGTTATGATAATACCAGGCCTAAGCTCTCAACTTCAGAGGGCGTCTCTTTTGTACCGCCACTTTCCAAAGACAATGAAGTTAGTGACAGCGGCGAGGCATATCTTTCTGAGGGGGTTTGTGTGGAATTTACAAGCTTACAATGCATCGGCAGTGGCACAACTGATACTGCAGGTAATTTGGCATATCATGTCCAGGAACCAGATCCTTAGGAGGGAATGACGGACAAATTAAAAAAAGACAGAGGGAAAGACAGAAATCTGGTGGGAAAACGGCAGACTAAAATCTTGGCATTCCAGTGACCATTCACATGAAACTGATAAGTCTGAAAAGCCAAAGGACTCCCATTTTTCTTCCCCTTGTCTCTACCCCAGAGAGGCTGATGAAAGTGCCTTTTGTCTCTCAAACGTCTGTCTGTTGCGTTAAATTGTGGAATAATTGATACGTGGTGAAGATGTCTCATTCCTAACTATGATCTGAACAAAGATCAAACATCATCACAGAAGTTGCAAAATAAGCATGCGCAGGTGCACGACTCCCACACTGTAGGCATGCAACATATGTGTGAGAAAAAGCAAACATGTTGCTTTTGTTTCCCGCCTTTTTGCCTGCTTTTGTAATTGCAGGTTGCTCGGACATTTTGCCACTCTTAAAAAGAAACTTAATTCACTATACATTCTTGGTATACAGTTGTCGTCTGGGCATTGTTCAGCTCACCATCAAGCTCTGAAAAGTCTTTAAAGTTTAAATTATAGCTATTTAAAATGTGCTAAAAAGGAAATGGAATCCTCATTGTGTCCAGTCCTAGAGCGACTGAAAAGACAATTTGTAATTATTGCAGACAATTATACGAGGAAGTGATATCGCCCCCTTTGAGCAAAGCAGGGCGGGTTAAGATTTCAGTGGCCAGTCTTGTTGCAGTGATTATGGCACGGCACATCAAGATGTCCCCTTGACCTCAGTGACAGACAGGACTAGCCCCCACATTATAACCTACAGACTTAATTTCCCATGTCAGGGGAGGACCCTAAATGGATTTTTAATCCTAAACTAACCATGCTGCACATTGCATATAGTGTTCAGGTGAAAAGTTCTTTCTACCAGTCTATTATACTGGGGCAAGTTGGGTCTGTAACCTGAATCACTGGAAAAATAATGCGCTAAGCCCCTGGTACTGTATAGGCGTTACACCGCAACAATGTCTTTCTTTCTTTCTGTTGATGCCACGGACTCCTCTTTGATGCGGCTCTGAAATGACTGAGTGCCATAGGCTATTTTCTCCCTGTTCAGGCAACTCAATAGCCGGTCTGTCTGGCCTGTTTGTTTTCGGCTAATTGCCTCAAGATCTAATAAGTTAGTGATGATGTACGTCGAGTCACCCATGACCCCTGCCAAAAGAAATATTATGTCGCACTAAAACGTGCCCAGGGAAGAAGTAGGCTCCCTCTTTGTCAGTCTAAATATTTCTTGCCTCCTAAGCTTTCAAATGTTTGGGTCAGTACATGTTAAAGTAAGGTCACAAGAGCCCTGTAATTACGATATTATGCAAAGCATTTAGGACAAGAATAGGTGAACTGAAAAGCTCAGGCTGGGACGACAATGCAGTTTGCAGTTCAGGCAACACTGCTTTATAAAGTAGAAAAGGAAAAGATCTGTAATTAAGGATATTGTGACCTAATATGGCTGGTGCAAAAGCCTTAATAGTGCCTGTTCTACAAGTTTCCAGCAAAAGCTGATCTTTTTTGGGAAACTTATTTTATGGAATATTTTCTTAACTAGACCTCAAACCAATCAAACATGCTTCATTAAAATTTTGGATTTATGAAGTTGCATGCACTGATTGCAGTAAGAACTGTGTTTTATGTAGAGTTTAAATGACTTTATTACCTATTGTTTATAAAGAAGATAAAATACCGGTAAAAATACTGCCATAGTTGCTGCACTGACCATGCGTAGCTCATGCATTTTGATTGCATATATTTCTGTGGGGGTATTTATTTTTTCCCTGGCAAAGTATCTATGATACCCCACCTCCTCTTTTATTTTCTGAACGACAGACAGCAGTCCAAGGCAAAAAGCCATTTCACCTGCATTAATACACAATGAATAATTTATAAATCCCAATTATTTGGTATCATTTATGCAAAGAGTGTCACACAAGGCATACATAAAGCATTAAGGATGGTTAACCCATAAAGGAATGGGAGACTAGGAGAAGAGCGGAAGGTCACACCTGAAAGTCAGGTTGCTTTTAGTATATATTTTTTTCTCTCTATGGTATCTCACTCACTGTCTCTATTCATAACATGTCTGCATTGTGAAAACTAGCTCATTGACCTGCACATATAATTTTCCACAATAAATCTTATTTACGGTATGGACACAACTTCACACCTAGACCATTTCTGCAGAATGTAACTGTATCAGTATTTTGTGTGATACAGCTGATAAATGTACAGGGAATAATTACACATTATTTTCAGTGGCTAAAAGAAAATAAAAGAAGACAGTCAAGCTAGAATGGAGACAAAGGGAGGAATAACATGTAAAGCATCTTGTTTATAGACATCTGCTTTCTACATACTGTGATGCCATATTTCAAAATCACGCTGCATTGTTGCACTAACAGTACTCGATTTTGCTGTGATCTCCTTATCTAAACAAATGCAATTACGGTTGGGTTAGCGGTGGTGCTTCCCAGGAGATGGACCGTCCCCCCTTGTCGCTGACTATCTCCCCCACTAATCCTGTCTTAGAAGGGTCTCTGTTAACAGGGATAAGGCATTGGCCTGGTATCCTAGGCTAGTAAGCTAAAGCTTATGTACAAAATGCTATTCAAGAGGCGCTGCCTGCAGCTATTGGAACTGCGTAGATGTCCATATCATTCAGCCAGCCTAAATACGCAGGAATTTAGCCGTGGCTAAATCTTGGAGACTGACGTGGACATGTTCGCTGATAAGGAACGGGGCCCTATGCGGGAGTCTTATTTGGAATCAAATTGATGCGTTATAGAGTCTGGAACATGGAGATCTGGTCTTTTCCAATGACAAATCCATAAACTCTCCAGCAAACATGCCCCTACTGCTGAAATCCCCTCTGCTTTGCCCATGCTTTACTGTGCTACCAATCATTATTCTCATTCAAGCTATGGAAGCCACTGCATAAACTGAGCTTACAGCAGTAATTCTACAGTATGTCTACAGCAATTTGTGCTCATTGATGGTCAAACCTTTTGTTTCAGATTGTGCTTCAAATTTATATGTCTACCATGTGTAGCGACAGAGCAGTATTCATTGTTTGCAGCGCCGTATGGTAGCCTAAGTTCAGCAGTTACAGCATATATGCGCCTCCCCTAAACAGTTGCCTGAAAGTTAAATCATCATGAAGGGTCACGCTATTGACCCCAACATCTTATGGTGAGACAAAGTGCTTGACACCAAACCTCTGTCAATTTACTCCTTCTGGTGTGAACAAAATACTTCTCAGTTTCACACATTTGGATGGATTAAGCTTTTAACACTTTGTGAAATCCAGCACTTATCCTACAAACACTTGTGAAGTGTATGTGACAGTGGATCCATATTAAGTGTGACTGAGCAAGCTCCACAAGGCCGGAAAAGGCAGCACATCTGTTCTATGGCGTGATAACTTAGAACAATGCTCACACACTCTGGTTTTCAGAGACAAATGGCCTATAAATGACCAGTTTCAAATTTTAAGGACGGTTTCCTGCAACAGGCCCAGCAGAATTGTATATATAATGGAGCAGTAATGTCAGGATATGCTGAGATTTTAGCTCTTTACTAACACAACCCCAGACTTGTTCATTAAAACTCATGTAAACTGATACATTGAGCTCGCTCCCCATGTTATAAGTGGTTATGATGTACCACAACAATCGGGGGAGAAGCTTTGTATGTTTGTCACTCACATTCCTGCATATTTTATCAGACGCTCAGAGCCACATTAATATCACACTCCCTTTGATGAGAGATGCTGCACAAACATTAGTGATACAGAGAGATAGGGCGCGTGTAACATGCTGGCTGCATTTGTAGATATGTGACCTTCATTGGGGTTTCAGAGGGTTGGTAAATAATAACACCAAGAGTTAATGGATTTCATATGCACTTCAGTCTCACTGCTGCAGTCACCTGATGCAACAGTACATGCAACCTTGCCCCCGAGGAAATGAGAGAAGCCTGTCAATCACCCAACGTTTCCTGCTGTTAGGCCTAGATACATATGGACACATACACATGCACACAAACACATTAAAATATATTGCATTTAGGCCCTGTGAGTAGTTTTAGTTCTACTGAGTATTTATTGCTTGTTACATGAGGTACAGTAATAACTTCTTGCACTCGCCTACATGTCCTGTTGGTAATTCACAAATAGATGATTAAGTTCTGCTCTTTTGTCTGGTCATGGATGATACAATTGATAGCACGAATGAACCACATGCTTGTCGATAATTGTATTATTATCTAGCTACAGCCACTGAATGATACAACAATGACCAGCATTAATGCAGACGTCATAGTAGTTCCTCGCTGTAGCCTTTAAGGGGTATTAACAATGGAAGGGCATCCAGTGTATTTACAGTAAATTATAATTAAATTATGTTTTCTCAAGGAATAACTCAAAACATATAGCTGCAAACTGCATTGAACCTTAAGACACAAGCAGTGCCCACTGGGAACCAACAAAATCTGGAACTGATGAATCATGAATAGTCCTTTTTAGGTAAACAAATGGTCCAAAGCTGTACGCATTTAACATAACTGGATAAACTGTGTAACACTGATTGCTGAAAAACAAATATGTATAGAAACAAATTATCTTCCAAATGACACATATGCAGAAGCATGATAAAAAGTTCCACTGGGTAAATCCATTTTACTTTTTTTAACTTTGGAGTGTATTTTTTTGCACTTCCAAGCCTTTTTAATTAATTGTTAATTAATATGAATTACACCGGTACAACAGCTGCTAGCCATTGTCTTTGTCATGTGTAGAGTGGTTAAAGTACTGCAGACAGACTCACACCACTCATGCCCTCATCTGCTCTATAGCATCATCCATTGCTGTCAATCTAGCTCAGTGTCTTTAGCCAAAGGGCTGCACTGGATGCATTCAAAAGTTTTATTTTTCTTTCTTTCTGTCTTACTTTCATTCAAAAAGTATCAAAACATATGGTGCGTTCAAAGTCATTCTTTACATTTCAACAGACAAATCATTGGTTCTCAGATAAGAAACAGGGTTCCAGAGTGGAACAAACACTTTTGTCTAGAACCAAGAACGGTTTATGTCGCAGGTTGTAAACAGGATCAGCGTGACTAAGAAGACCAAACAAACAAACAACAAAAAAAAAGCCAGTTCATTTCTAGTTTTGTCAACAGGTATTCATAAACGCTGTCTCAAACTTACGTGGAGCGGCGTTCACAAATTCTGACTGTCTTTTGCAATGGTGTTTATAAATGACAACTGGTGATATTAGAACGTCAAACCGCAGGAATAAAGTGACAAACACTGACCTCAAGTACACTGATGTTATAATGTGGCATATGGTGGCTCTCTAGGTCATGCATTAGTTCTGCATCAGCTCTAGCACTAGCCCAACACTAGTGATTCTGGAAACAACAATGTGTGACTTATTTAAGAAGATAAGACAAAAATGTATGTTCATCTAGGAGACGGAGATCTTTTAAAGATCAACTGTAACATCAGTAGTCTGTTGTTAAAATAAAGCTTAAACCACCCAACATCAGTTTATTAGAACCTACAAGATGGACTCCAGGTGTGAACACATGGAAAGCAGGCATAAAGGTGAAAAGCTAGTGTTTGGCTGAAAATAAAGCTTCTCAAATGTGCATCAACTGAAAGGATCTCTTCCAAACCACTTTTCCAGTTTGCGTTCCACATTTCCAAGCATGATTGCCACGAGGCCATATATATATATAATGTCAATCTCATATGTTAGTTCAACAATCACATACAGTATTTCCACTGGTTCCTCAAGACAGTCAGAGGTTCAGGAAGCCATCCACTGTAAGCAACTTAATTCACAGAGTCACTAAGGACCACAATTTGTCTCATATTGGCTAACCGGTCCAGATTCCTGTGCCAGGCCAAAAGGCTTTAGCCTTTGTATGGCCTCCTCACATCTCTCTCTCCCTCTCCATCTCATGCTGTCTCTCCCCACAGTGCTGTAAGTGTATTCCACATCTGACTGAATTATTGCCTAGCTGTTAGTCTTTTGGCTGCCGTTCCTATTTGTGCTACAAAAAGACATGAGATTTGCATTACACTCATTTCAGGCGCTTGCCAAAATATTTCACATTAGTTTCAGCTGGATGTGTGAATTATTGTTCAAATTTGATGAGCTTAGTAATGCAAATAAAGGTCACATCAGAATTTCCAGATGTGCTTGTGTCAGTGGACGTGAGCGCATTTGGAAAACAAGGATACCATTCAAACAGCAATGTGTTATGATTCTGTCATACTAAACTCATCCGTCAAAGTGCATGTGTTCAAATGGCCACTGAGAGAGACCGGATTTGAATTGGAAGAGCCTCTGTCAAACCATAGTTTATCCCTTGTGTTTACAATCCCCCAAAAAAGGTCATTGATTTAAAAAAGCAAAACACTCGAACCTGCTCAGAGCGGGGCCTTTTCTTTATCTCGCCCCAGCATTCCAGCAGTGCTTGAGGGGTGTAGCAGGCAGCAAACTAGCAAGACACAGAGAGGAAGAGAGGGAGGCAGGCATAAAATCTGCATGCTGGAAGAAACAAGATGGACATAAAAGATGGACTAAATTGCAGAGAGGACTTTTCTTGTCAAAGGCTAATGGAAACATTTCCACACAACACAGAGAGGGGAGTGGAGGCTCCATTATCACAGCCGAGCAGACGGAGCTGGCAGCCATTCCAGAGAAGCGCTGAGATGTGCACAGTGGCCCGGCTTAGCGCCCTCAGCCAGCCCCTCAGGCCTCTACCTGAATAATCTGTGTCAACAGGTTCCAAAATGCCCAGAAGAATCATATAAACAGACAGAGGAAAAACACTTACAAAATAATTGTCCTTATGTTTTGTTTTTGTCTTCCTCCCCGAGTTTCTTTTTTTTTTTTTTGTCTTCACTTGAACCTTCTAATTAAGCAACAGCAGCCCCCAAACCCTAAGATTTCTGTTGTACCTTGAGTATCGAGGGCTTATTTGTTGTTTGCCAGACGGGCCTGGAGCAACTTTCTACTGCTAAACTCTCCGCTTTGATTTGAAATCTCACCTCATGTCACCCAAAAGTCAAAATTCCAAATGAATATATGAAAAGAACTGGAAGCTAAAGTAAATGGTGCCTAAAGTGAACTACACAAACAAATACATAATCCTGGAGGACAATATCTATTGTGAAACCATTTTAGGAGGATTTAGGGATACATCATCCGGCTCCACTGTTGTTTTGGCTTGCAATACTATCTTTTTTTGTCAACCTAAAATTGCCCAACTTGCACCAAAGCCCAGTCAAAGCTGTCTGCTGTTACATATTTCTTTCCCCGTGTCACACCCAAACCCATGTCTCACGAGGCCCATGAGAGATTGATTTGGTGGTAGCATTTTCACTGACAATTCCTCAAGGCAGGGTTGCATTTGCGTGCTCTCTGACACCCTACATGGCCCGAGGACGGCACCAAGCCACACAGTCTGTTAGGGCAATATCTGGATTTGTCGTTTTCTGATAAGTAAACAGGAAAAAAAAGAAGAAGAAGAAAAAAAAAGTGGAGATAAAAGCAGACGATGAAGGACAGGATGACTTTTCAAATCTCTGGCTGCCATTTCACGATGTCAGAAACCACCGCAGCACACTCGCCAATCGAACTGAAGTCTAATAAGACAAAACAGCAGACTATATAGGACTCCATAATCAAAAACAATCTGCATGCAAAATGGTAAACAACCAAGTTGAATAAGAGAGATGGAGAAGAAGCCAATTTGATGACTTGTTCATCTCATCTGCCTGTCTTCCACTGGAAATCATCCATTTATAATAAGCCTGGCTGATAAATGTTTTAATAAAATTATTGCATAATTCATTTTTGGCAGGCCTAGTTTTAATTGACTTATCGCCGAATTATACCGAAGATCAAAAGCTTGATTAAAGCAATGTATATATTAGTGCCCCGTGGATTTCCCCCAACACCATGTTTCAAAAAACTTGAGAGAAGAAGTGCGTTGTGAAATGTGATCAATTATTCACCAAGATAATCAATTAAGTGATTGATTGGTGAATTACTTTTGACACCGCGGATGTCGGAAATGCTTTACGTTCACCGACGATACACAACAGAGAACCTGAACGAGATTGTAAAACAGACTTACGCACAATTTCTCCAGCAAATGATGAGTGGTTCATGATTTGTCCTCCAAAAAATGTAATTCTTTTAAGAGGCAGCAAAGTTGACAGATAAGACAGCATTCACACATCACGGCTATTTGACACCTAATTACAGAGCTCTTAATAAAGGGTTCTCTCTGTGTGTGCCCTGAGTTCACACTGTCTCACAGCTATAATTATCTCGTCTCAGTAGTTGACAGTGTATTGTTTAACCCAGATACAGTGGGGATTCCGCACGTCTCCCACCAGCTTACACGCTGTAGGAACTGCTAGCTTTCCGTAATAATCTTACAAAAGACCTGACATTACCTCACAGGTTCAGGTTTAACAGGTTTTGTCGATGTCTAGCATGACTCTTTATCCTGAACCCATTTGAAATTGATCAGGAGTGTTTGTGTAGCAGAGTGCTGCAGAAAGTGTTAGGAAGATTTATTTGAGAGTGAACCAAATGTTGGTCAAAATAATTTAAAAAATAAATAAATGGAGAGTTCATTTGCAAAAACAGATAACTCTTTTTTTTTTTAGATTTTCAGAAAACTTTTGTTGTTGTTGTTTGCTTGAGATAATATTAATCAAACTGAAGTCGAGCAGATTTGACTTAGTAGAAATGACACAACACAAATAGAGATAACTTAAGTTTGATTGATGTTGTCTCAGGTAGATGATGGAAAAGTGAGTTTTCTGAAAGTTTGTGAAGATGGAGTTATCTGTTGTTGCAAATGAACTCTTCATATTTGGACCTTTGAATGTGACAAAAACATAGTCGACATGCGCATATACCAAGATTTGATTAAAATTCTGTTAACCATGGTGGGCACTGACCAAAGGCAAAGCCAGGAATAAGCTAAATATCCATTATTGCTTGATCACATATATTGAATATTTATCAGATGCAAAAACTAGTATGGAGATAAAGAAAAAAAACATTAGAGAGTGTTACTGGCATTAAACGATCTCATCTCATTCGGCATATTACGCTTACAAATTACAAATTCCATTATTACTGCTCTTGAGAAGGTAAATGAATTACCATTTAAAATGTAAATATTACAGTACAGTTGCTAATCCCAGGCCTTTCTCTGATTTTGACATTTTGGCTGTAGGCTCCTTTTGCTTTCTTGTCAGAATTCAGGCGACCATGAGAAGATTTATGTCATTTAGCCTCCACCAAAAGATGCTAAATACGTCTTCATTGACTTCTGCTAAGTTCTTCTATTTGCATGTTAGCTGGTTAGATAGCCTCCAGCAAGGCAACATTCAGAAATCACAAAAACATAACTCCTCTCCAGATGTACTTATTTTTAAATCAGTTGAGGTTTACATTTAAAAAATAAAATAAAATAAAAAAATAAATTAAAAAGCCTATTACACAAGAGTACCTATGGTGTACTTCTACATGGCAGTCAGTCGGCTTAAGTGAATGATAAAAGTAAGTGATCGAAACAATTTCGACGACAGCAATATGCAGGGAAAAAGAAGAAGAGATATCAGTTTGTGTGTGACCTCAGTGTGAGTCCTGGCCTCAGTCTGGCCACCCCTATAAAAACCGTCTGGCTCCATCACTGGTGTTAACACTGCAGCATCAGGAGTTTTGGAGCGTTAAAACCTAAGCTTGCTGTTGATGGTCACTTAATATCTATAAACCAAAGGCTGGCTGCAAAATGAACCACAATGTCATGTTCAGCGGGTGGATTTGACGTGTTGGCGTGAAGGCTTTGGAGCTGTTAAAGGCACCATTGACGCAGTTGGTCTGAGTAATGGGAGGTAATGTGACAAATTATTTCTATGATTACGCATTTAGCAAAGAAATGTAATAACATTTAAAATAAGCAATGAGCACACCTTTTCAACATGCCCATATGGTGTTTTTTTTTTACATGACAGAAGACACATTAGTGTGAAATAGGCAGTCAATGCTGAAGCTGAGCATTTCCACCTTGTAACTGCAGTGTACTGATGACAGTCTCAAATTCACGCTTTAGGTTCTAACAAACCGAAGGAACCAATCTAATCCATATCATTATTTTCCTTTAGAATCAGTTTCTGCTTGGAACATATTCACCTGAATTACTCCAATATCACAACTTGCCACTGTGTAACCAAGAGTAGCTTTACAGAGTTTGAGTCATAAGTGAGCTGGTGTGCTCGAGCTGCAACGAGAAAGACTTTAGAGGTCTGCACATTCTAGAGTTTGACTTTGAGGCAGGAATGATAGTCATGGAAAATACCTTCTAAAAATGTGTACATTTGATACACAGCTCATTTTTTGGGGATTAAACATTGACCAGAGACAGACTTGAATAATACAAAGGCCACTTTTTAATTTTTATTTTTTCCTTTTTTGCAACACCACAACCAGTTGGAAATAATAGTAAGACATTAAAATAGTTTATTTTGTCAAAACACAAAAGTGTTAGCATCCAAATATTCTTAAATTTTGGAATAATATGTGTTCTTTGGTATATCATTTTTTGCATGATGATTTCTGATGCACTCATAGCACTTTGCTTTCGCAGCTGGGAAACCTGGGTCTAACTTTAGTTGCTTTATAGACTGTTTGCTAGCTTGCAAATTTGTCCCTGGGGATCAATAAAGAATGATCTTATCGCAAGACACCATATTTCTGATTAAGATGTTTTGCATTACTATCTAAATTCTTCAAGTAACTCGCAGCTCAACTGCATCCGAGTTGTAACTGTGGAGTTTACAACTCCCAAGAACAATAGTTTATTCATTGATAGCTGCAGTTTACATTGATTTGGTTTTTCTATTGACATTAGGCTTTCTTTCTCTACACCTGCACACAACATATACAGCGTGACACATCAAAGTGCGGGTTCGCCATCAAAGAGCAGCGAGAGTGCCACTTCTCCATGTCACTGTTTAAGCAGCTATTATGCGACTTGTGTTTATCATTGAGTTATAGCATTAACGTTAAACATAATAACAAGTGTATCAGATCAGAGCACTCACACCTGACTTATCCCGACCCTCCCTGCTTATCTTTAATAAATATCAGAGCGAGGTCATTGCTGGGCCATTCTGCTGCAGATCACAGCTTGCCAGTGGAGTTTTTTAACGGGTTATATCAGGCTTTCTGTGACAGCAACACCTGTGCTGCACTGCATTTTTATTTTTTTTTTAAAGAAAGGATTATTTCTAACTGTAATTTGTGTCTTACCGGTAGCGAGCTGTCAGACGGTGAATTTTATTTGCTTTACGTGACATCAAATGGAAGAAAACATAATGTTTCCTTTGCTGGTGGCTACATATTTTAAAGACATGAAATATGCATTTTGAATCTATTCTGTGTCACATTCTTGGAAGTGTAAGTTTTACTTGTAACTTACAACAGTGCAAGTCATCCAATTGAAAAAAAAAAAAAAGGTTTCAGTCCAAGTTTGGCTACAAAAGACACAAAATAAGACAAACAGCGAGGACAAAGTGGAATTTCCTGTTGTAGCACTTGCAACTAGTAATTCCCACGTAATGAAGTTAATGTATTTACAACCTTGTATTTATGGTCATTGCCTTTCTGTTCATTATTTCAGCTAACTCCTCTTCTGTTTTTCCTTCTACGTTGCTTTTAACTTGGCAATCTTTCGTCCTCTCAAAGCACAAAAGGTACAATATATGAGGGCTCATCAATTTATTGTCTCTTTGTTCTGTTTTCTCAGTCTTACTTGTCTCTTTTAAAGCAGCAGCAGTACATGAGGAATTAAAAGAACATAAAAATTCAAAATAGACGTGCATGACATGCTGCATAAATACCGCACACCTAATACAAAGTGTAACATGGTAACCATATTTATTATACAACACTGTTGCAGCAATTGGCTCGACTTATCACAAATATCTACATTCATGTCCATGCACTTCTTGTATTTTCTGTCCCTTTGTGCAGCAACTTTCACTTCGTCCCTTTCTAGCTCTTTTCCTCCTTTCTTTACCCAACTTTTTTTTTATTATTTTATTTTTGCTCTCGGTGATAAACTGAGAGTGTGAACCTTACGCCAGAACCATAAACCCACCAGTGTCAAGTAAATTGAGAGTAGCAACCGCTGCGACAACAAACAAACATGACTCAGCCCATACCACTCGCTGGGCAAGGAAACACACACATATCCACCTACACACACACATGTAAATACAAACCCACGTATCACGTAATCAAGGTGGCATCCCAGGATGGTCGTGCAATTCGATGACCCAGTTCTGTTTGAATGCAAATCAGCCTATTTTTTAAAAACTTTTTCTGCATTTTTCTTCATTACTAGAGGGCAAATCAGTGCATTATTATCACCTGTGATGTGTGGAAGTGACAGATATACTTTTGGCTCAACTACATGCTTCTTTTTATAGTTCAGTCTTTGGCTGGCCGTCACAGAGAAATAAAGCTGGGCCAGTGCATAGATGAACCACGTTCAAATGTTGAGGTGTTTGTGTGCACAGTGAAGAACTCTGCATATGCATTCTGTCTTTTTCTACACACATATATACTCACATACAGAGAGAGTCCTTTGGTGTATTGCTCTGACCTCGGGCTATCCTTCTTACACTGTTGCTGACCTTTCAGTGCAGAAAGAGAAAAACAGCCCCGAACAGCACACCCGGCGCAAAACACACACACACATTTGCACACAAATGAATACGCCGCCTCCCTACACTCATGCACCAATTTAGAAATACAGTCACACACGCTCGCGCACACAAATATCGAGCAAAAAAAAAAAGGCTAGAGCCGGGTGCAAGAGGTCAGTGGGGGTGAAATCGATGGCTGTAAAACCAAAGGTGATGAATTATTGGAGGGGTCCTCAGACCAATTGCAAGACAGGGAGGAAAAAAAACTAAATAAATAAAACAAGTTTTATCAGTCTCCTCTGCGCTCTATCCCTTTGTTTTCTTATCGTAGATCTTAATACAGTTTTCATTTGTGCGCGGAACTGGAGTTGCTGCAAGATACCAAAGCGTGTGTTAAGTGGAGCGGCAAATTCCATCCAAACTTTAATGGCTTGTTTTTGTTTCCTCTGTGATTTCCATACAACAGATTAGAATGAACTGTGCGCATGCTGTGCTTTTATGCCAGATGTTGTTATTGTTTAGATGCAATTAAGATGATAATCAGTAATCAATTTGTGGCGTTTAAGAAAGTGCACTCTCCACGCTGGGTCTGGGTGTGTGTGTGTGTGTGTGTGTGTGTAGATCTCTGTGAGCCATGAGGAAGCTTAGTTGTGGCCGGTGAGTGATCCCATAATGAATGCTGCATGTGTCGAAACCTTTCACCGACACACAGAAGCGTGCGCAGCTCCATCCGTCTATCGTTTTGTTTTTCTCTTTTCATTCTTTTGTCTTTCTGTTTTTCTTTTTTTTTCCTTCCTCCCTCTCTCTCTCTCTCCACCAGGCAGTGCAAGAAAAAAAAAAAAAAAACTCTTGCCGTCCATGTGTCTCTCTTTTCCGCTGCAGATAACTAACTGGTTTCCTCACTCAAACAAACTGCTTGATAATGGAATCATCTCTATTCAATTAGTGGTCTAACAGTCTCCCATCTCGGCAGCCCAAAGCACACACACACTCACACACACACACACTTGCACACACACACATCCACCCAGCCTTTTCTCTTTCTCAGCTTTAATGCAGCCAGACACCAGTAATGTTGATGATGGCAGTAGATGCTGATTTCTCCTCTTTCCCTTCCTCTTATTCTCTCTCTGTCATTAATCAGCGGCGAAGGAGAGAGAACGAGGGAGGGGAGGGAGAAAGAGAACAGGAAAGAAAACGGGGCGAGAGAGGGAGAGAGAGCGGCGGAGTTTGGTCGGTCAGCCGCACCGGAGTGAGTAATTAACTGGCATTAACTCATTAAACTGTCCCAGATGTGGCCATGAATATCTGAGTGGTGGGGAGACACAGAAGAGAGAGAGAGAGAGAGAGAGAGAGAGAGAGAGAGAGAGACCGGGCGTCCATATTGACAGCAAAAAGAAAAAGGAACAGAGAAAATATGAATGATGGAGGATTTTTGTTTTGTATCCGTACACACAAATGCGTCTGCATCGAGTTAAAATTTGCGTCAGAGCGAATGTGAAAAAGAGGGTGTGTGTTTGTGTGTGTGTGTGAGAGAGAGAGAGAGCTCCATAGGAAACCTCAGGCCTCACAGTGTGGATCATCCCGACTTATCCTGTGTGATTTATATACAATTTCAACTTGATTAAGATTTATTATGAACATGCCCGAGTTTAATCACTCACTGCCAACCTAATGAAAACAAAACACCAACACACACTGCTGCCGTTTCTTGTGGTGTTCGGGTGATCTTTTTGTGTTGTCTTTTATTTAAGTTTCTGTACACTTAACAGCTTAATTTACACTGTTTAGTCCTCGATTTATCCACTTTGTTTGTTGCTGGTGTTAAAATAAAATTTAAAAATATATATATTAATATGATTCTTGGCTGATTTCACAGAAAACGTTAGATTAGATTCAACTTTACTGTCATTGCAAGTACAAAGATAACAAAATGCATCTAACTAAAAGTGCAAAAGCAGCAGTAAAGTGCATTATTTAACATTTGGTATGTACAGTATAAAGCGTACGGACGGAGAACTATGCACACACTGATAGATGAATATAGAGGTGTGGATGCAATATTTTAAAATAGATCATCTAAATCTACAGGTAGAGATGAATAGTGCCCAACTTGAGTTCGGGATTTACCCTGCAGGACTGAACAAATGCTTGTTGCCACATGTAGCTGCCCATGTTGCAGCTGGAGTAAAAAAGTTTTATCATCACGCCACCCTGCTGACGTGAATAAAAGACAACCAGTTTGATAGCAAGAGCTGATTACACACACAGACAGAAGTTTGGAGTACAGTTTGAAGATTCCAGCTGAGTCAGGTTTCTTTAAACAGGTGTTTACGCTGACCTGAATAACTTCATTATGCTAATCTGTGGGTTTTAGATGAGGTGCGACAACTATCTAGTTTGATGAATATCAGCTACAAGAAAGAATGAAATATTCTTACATCATGCCACGACCACATCACACCAGCTGACCTCCTTTAGAATGTGTGTGTGGATTCTGTTAGTCATTAGCATGTTTTTTATTTGATCCGTCTCAGTGTGTCTATCCCTCTGGGGCAAATATTTAAACTTCTTGAGGTTGAATTGATTTCACTTGCGGTAGTCTTATTGAAGCATAAAAAGTGGACAAGCGGGTAGCATGATAAGATAAGAAGGTTCTTGTATTTGTCTTTTTTTTTTCTTTTTTTTTTTTTTCGAACTTAGCCGTTGTGCTCCTGTTGTGTGTATAGGTAATAATAAAATATGTGCCATTCACTTCAACACACGAGAAATACGGCACTTCATTTTGAACTGCATGCCTCTTTGGCACCGTCAACTATGCTATGTGTAAAAGTGATTGAATTGAAATGACTTACATTAACATTACAAATCTAACAACTGGTTGTTAAGCAAGGTAAAATATGTAAAACATGTGCTGGTGTAGGCGAAGGAACACCTTTGAAATCTGAGATGGCTGCTTGATAAATTGTCTCTCACAGTAATTGCTTGGGAGGTTTTTTTTTTGTTTGTTTTTTTTCACTTTTTTTTGTTCTTTTGTTTGCAGAGGTTCAGTTTACTGGATGTTATCTGTTTCCTGTGCATTTATACATGATTTTCTTTAAAGAATTAAATTAAGCGGATGCAGAAGAGGCGCCACTATAGCAGCCTTAGTGTTCAGCACGACTCAGAACAACAGTAAATACAGAGTAAGGCATGAGGCAAATTGTTAATAATATGACTGTATAACTTTACTTTTAATAAAGTGTGACATCGACTGTTAAACTTCTAACTGAAAGTTATTTATCTTATCCTTTTACCAACATTAGTCAGCTAAATTTTACTTGTTTAAAATACTCAAACTATTAATAATTCATAGAGATTAAGTAGCTTGTGTAGCAACGACAAAGAATTAAACTGCCTTGCTTACATAGTTGAAAGTCCAACGTAAGCTTATGTCTCAAAAAAAAAAAAAACTAAACTAAAATACAACAAAACAAAGAGACATTATTCATTTAGTTGCATGAGATCTGCTCCACAACAACTTCATTTGCATTTATCCAGTGTCAGGCAGTGAAAGAGGGAGAGAGAAGCGTTCATCTGAAATGATGCATGGCTGACACACTGTGAGTGATAAAAGTAATCACTCTAGATGCCATCTTCAGAGTGTGTGTGTGTATGTGTGTGTGTGTATGTGTGTATGTGTGTGTGTAGTCATGCATGCAAGACATCTGCAAGGTACCATGCAGCGGTTAAGTGCGCATGCTTCTGCTCCAAAGTTTGTTTCTGTGCAGTTTGGTGCGCATGCATTACTGCGTATACACGCGTCCTTAAATCTGCCTGTTTGTTTATGCACGAGTGTGTCTGTGTGTGTACCAAAGCTACCAGTGAGTCTGCATGAGCGTGTGCCTGCGTGTGTGCCTGTACCTTTTGTGTGTTTGACGGCGTCTTATTAAAGTGTCATTTAGACAGACACTTCTCAGAGTCTGGCCCCAGGCAGCCTGATAGATTGTAATCATGGACTAAATTACTACTTTCCCAAGCTGTAATCACAGGCTATGGGTGTGTGTGTGTGTGTGTGTGTGTGTGTGTGTGTGTGTGTTTATGAGAGGTAGACGCAGAACCTCATCATTGTTTGGCATGTGTCTATTATGATTTAAGAGAATATAACAATCTGCCTGATTGATTTACTGCTCACTTTGTAACTCATCTGTGCCCCCACACAGTCTTTACTTTCACAGGATTACTGTACATCTCGTACAGGTTGTCTTACATTCACGGGCTGGTAAAATGTTGGAAAGTATTTCAGCTGTTGCTTTGACTTGTTAGAAACTGTTCGTTCTTCTGATGAAGTCAGTGATCTTCAATAATGAGATCATAATCAAGCCGGATAATGCCCAAAGGTAGGTTTCATTCTTTCTTTCTTTGCCTGTTCTACTGAGGTCAAACTCTGTCAAAGGCCACACTTAAGAATGCCCTAAAAGAAGCTCCCTATGTTTGGGTTTTCTACTGGTGTAAATGTTAAATTTGAGTTCTTATAGTTACCTGGGGGTTATCACGTACAATTCATCATCATCAACTGCTGTTAAAAAAATACAAATTAAAAACTGCAGCCCTTTGATGTTCCAGTGATGACGGCGCTGTCTGGCAACACTCTGCCTTGTTGAGCTGTGACTCCAAACTGCTCAAGGTCTCTATCTCAGTTGCGCTTCCCTTACTTGACTATTTTAAGATATCGAGGACACGCACACATGCGCGCGCACACACACACACTCAGGACAATTATAAGCATTCACATGCACTCTTCCTCCACCTGCGCGCACACACGCAGGGTTTCCAAATATCTCTTGACCTTTAGCAAAGCGTACGATGACAAGAACTGTCTTTCCTTTTAACCTCCTTGCCCCACTCTTCTGCGGTTATCGCCTCCCCTCTCAGACTTCACCCAGATTATGTCTCTTCACAGCTTGGCCGCTCTAAGCAGAATGTCGGCTGAAGAAAGGGAACAAAATGAACCAACGGGAGACGTCATGTTGTATTTCGGAGTTGTGACTCATGGCAATTAAGATCACAAGCTTGAGTAATGAGTTGTCGAGGAAATAAAATGGGACATTAAAAAGGGCACAGATGCCTGCTATTAGTAATCTGATAGTTTTGTATTACGCTGAACACTTTTGAGTTTATTGCTCGTGCCTGTAATGCAGCTTACCGTTAAGCTGTAACGCTCGAGGATTGCATAGTACCTTATTTGAAGCATTACTTATGAGCTAACACGTTAAAACACGCACATTCCCCGCTGCTGCTCCTCCTCCTGCTTTAAAACCGACGGTACTTAATTTCCTCTGGCCCGGTCTATTTGGCCGGCGAGGTGGTAACTTGATTGGTCAGCTGTGTGCCTTTCCTGTCTGATGATTGGATTTGGTTCTCATGTGTCCGGAGCACACCCCGGCACACTGGGATGAAGCAGATTAACTAGATTTTCTGTTTTTCTATGCTCTCTCTTTCTCTCTCCATCCCTGGCACTGTTATTGGAAGAAAGTGATAATTCCCCTGCACTTCAAACACAGCCCCCTAACTAAGACTGTGCTTAAGTCTCCTCCAAGGAAAAGCTGCCTGCCTGTGCACAGATGTCTCTGATTAAATTGTATCTCAGAGAGAGAAAAAGAGAGAGTCCTCCTTGCAGCTCTCCCCCCTCCTTCATGCTCTCTCTCTCTCTCTCTCTCTCTCTCTCTCTCTCTCTCTCATCCCCCCTCATGTCTCTCTATCTGTCTCTCTGTTAGCTTGCTCAACTGGCTGTTGCCAAAAGAGCCTTGGGCGACGAATAAATTGCTTTGGTTTCAGCAGACAGAGAAGTTGGCCGAGACAAGCTGAATCAGTGCATTAGATGCGAAGGCCCCCTCATAGACTGGAAGTTAGCCTTTAGCACAATCATTGACCGTGAGTGATGATTATGTCTAATTGAAGGAGACTTTCGCTACCTGTAACACAGCTGGGGGGCCTTGAGCATATTGGACAGATGAAAACAGGCAGGGAGAAGAGAACAGGGTGTGTGTTACAGGAGACGGCGGAGGGAAGGAGATAGGTTACGGAGGGATGGAGGAGGATAGACGCGGGGAAGCAAAGGGATGAAGGAAAGGTGGTTAAAGATGTAGAAATGATGGGGCGCAGAAGAATGAAAGAACTCTTCTCACAAGAGGCATATGGGGAGATGCAAAATGCTGGCATTTGTACATGATTAATAGGTTTTAATCAAGTCGTGGTGGTCCACATATGAAGTGTCACCAACCAGAATTCTTCTTTCATGCGAGGCCTATTGAGGTTTAACTTTCAGCATTTTGGATAGGCGAACATATTGGTCGCTACTGTAAATGTGCATCTGCTTAAAATCTGCTTCTAACGAGGAAAATGCATGCAAAAATTAGTGCAAACAAACAGATTTGCAGCCGGTCTCATCGCCTTTCAAATCATTCCCAAAACCCATAAAAACAGCGCACATTTAGATGCCGACTGGACTAGAGTTCAATATACAATATGCAAAAGCTTCCGGGCAATTTAGAAGGGAAAAAAAAAAATCAATATGTTCATTGTGCATTGGGAGGAAAAACACATTCTCTCCAAATTTGAACACTGGAAATAATACGATATTGTGCCATTTTCTTCAGGCTTCATTACAGCGAGTGTTTGGAAAGTGTGTGCATGTACATGAGAGCCCGTGCACATGAAGTTGCTCACTTTTGTTTTTGTGTGTATGAGATGCACGTGTGTGTGTGTGTGTGTGTGTGTGTGTGTAGGTGACTGTGGATATGCCTGCATTTGCTTGTAGCCCCTTCTGTGTGTATCTGTATGTGTGCAGGAATGAACGGTTGAGCTGAGCAGACGGGTGCCAAAGACAAAAACAGCTACAGTCCACCCCCCCCCCACTCCCTCCCTCTTCTCTCCTTTCCCTCCATTTCCACATGGCACCGGGCTCCCTGGCATGAACGGTGGCCACGGGAGTCGCTTCAGATCATCTAGGAGGGTATTGGATGGCCGTGGCTGCCTTTTGCAATAACCTGGCAAGGTCCAAATTCATTAGGGTAAAATTTGGCCCTGGCTGTAGCGCTGTAGTGCCCACAGCATTTGGCCCTGCTGCGCTGTGCTGCGCTATGCCGAGCTGCGGAGCGTTTTTGCTGGATCCAGAGAGAGCCATTAGCGTCTGCTTGTGATGATGGTTATGCTCCCCAGTGTCAAACACAGATAGTTGCCTTTGAATGATTTGAGCGATTACCCTTTTCACACAAGCTATGGAATAATGGGTTAGGTGAGAGAGCGGAAAGAAGAGCGAGGGGCAGAGGGAGGCTGAAAACGACAGTTTGGGAAACTGAGCGGAGAGGTTCATATGAAAAAAATGAACCGTTTCAATTTACACAGTTTATTATTTGAAATTCAGTTTAAAAAAAAATTAAATAAAATCATCTTCTTCTTTGATTTACCTCATAGTTATTTGTGTTTTGTGGAGCTGGAAAATAAAAATGCAAGCGTCTGAACACCCAAAAGAGTTTGTAAATCCTAAATTCTTGTGGGACATTTGAGAGTAACAATGAATTTCTGTTGCAATATATCTAAGAAAACACTTGTGTTTACGGAAAAAGTGTTTTGTGTGTTTGTCTTCTGACCAAATTTGTGTAATTATTTCTCTTTCTGGGAATTTACTCTTGTAAATACATTTCATGCACCACAAGGAAAAGAAAATTAAAGTGACAAACACAAGCACAAGACAAATAGGAGGAACATTCCTTTCTTGGACAAATTAGGGGCCGTGACAAGAGGTTATATAAAAGTCTTGTAAATAATAACTGATGTTGAAGGCATAATCATGATAACTTCAGCTTACTGTCACGCAAAAGAGTTGTCTGTGTGACAGTTCCTGCTTCATACTTCATATCCAAAGTATTGTATGCTCAGAAAAAACTGATTTTCATACATTAAAAAAAAAAACTCCTTGTAGATCGATTATGTGCATTGACAGCTTTTCACCAAAACACTCACTCAAACATGCTCTATCTCCGTTAAACCAGAGCTGCCTGTGACCACTGAATCGCCAATAGGCCGAGTTACTGACTTTAGAGAGCAAAGATGAATCAATACTTTGCCCCAAAAAAAAAAAAAAAAAAGCAAACAGAACTGAGGTGCTGATGAAAACCTGCCCACCGATCAGAGCTCAGTTTTTCATGCTTTCTTTTGCTCCTCTGGGGTTCTTGCTCAGTTGAAGTTAACATTGATGTGATCTGAAACTTACAGACTTTGCTTTAATCTTTCTGTCTGCCTTCCATTGTGAAACACACTTTTGTCTGATACTGTTCTCTTTGTTTTGTTTCACATAAGACCTTTGTTTGCTGCCTGTGATCGTTTTACCTACACGTTGCTTGTTCCGAGCACATTTGTCTACATGACTATGCTGTTTACTCGTTTTCTGCCTCTTGGTGTTTCACAGCAGCAAGCTACAAATCATCATCCACAAGTTTTTCCTACTTTAACTCCGGCATAGCTTCAACTTCTGAATCAAGCTGTGGAATGATTGAAGTGTTCTTGTTCCAACATGCAATTACGCTGTTAAAACTGTAAATTCCTCTCCACTGCGGTGTTAGAATGCATACTTCTGTGACACGCCTGCCATTTAAGTACCTTTAAACTATTTGAATTCAATTAAAAACGAAAGTTGTCTTTAGTTTTGTGTCTCCCTCTAGGAATCATAAACAGTATTTTAGTGTTTCTGTGTGTGTTTTTTTTCACCCCAAAAAAGTTTTATCTGTTTGACATTTGGGTTTACAGTATGAATAGTGTTTGTGACATGTAAGTAGATGGGACGCAAACACACACAGAGACACACACTGCAATTGGCATGAACTCTCTTCCATCATGTAGTGCATACACAAATCTGCACAGTTTTGCAGACAAACAGCTCCAGTTGGACAACATCTATCAGTGGCACAACAACTATGGAGAAAGATTGCTTATTTTTAGCTAGTTAGCCTCCATTCCCTGCCTCCCCACTATTTCCATGAAAATACACAAGTGTGAAGGTGCACAGGACTTGCTGGAATAGTATGACGTGGACCGGTCTGAAACACTTTTTTGCATTTACAAAATTTTACTTTACTTTTTTTTTTTTTTTTTATATATATTGCAGAGCATGAGAAGATATTTGCTGAATTTCACAAAAAGTGTATTAGTACAGAGTTGCTGACTCTATCTTTATCTGAATTATGGATTCCATAACAGAAGATTCCAGTACAACTATACGACGGTAAGATGTGCTGATCAAGCCAAGCATGCACAATCCTATGTGCGGCGGGCCACATGCTGTATGTACCCTGGGTTCCTGCACAGGCTTGTGTGGAAAAAGCATGCTTATACGTACTGTGTGCACTCTCGTTGATGTGTGCGTGCATGCTAACACAATCCCATTCTGCAGTACAGTGCAGCAGGGCCATAAACAGGGGGCACCTCTCCTATTTGATAACAGATAGGCTCCCGTAGGATCAGCCATTATTCCTTTGCATTTCGCAGAGCAAATGAACTTGACAGATGGCTGTGTCACCCAAACCCTTGACTACCAACCTGATTATGCAGAAAACAATACAATAGAATAGAGCAGGGGAATCATTACCGGAGGTAGGGATTGTGAGCTCGAGAGCACACCCCAACACCTCACCCACAGTCGAGGACAATGCAGCACAGCCCAACAAAATTACACTTGTGAAATTGAACAGCAAGAATGAGTTTAACATAAACTGGGTTACGGTCAGGCAATCTGTCATCAGACTAAAGCCATTGTCTAGGGCTGCTTGCATGGCATATGAACTCATCCGTCATCTCTGACTCCATTAATGGCTGCAGCTCAGGTTTTAAACTGTAGCGGTTTACTGGCGAGGGCAAGGCTCCCCTGCTGCCTGTATATGCTTTATGAGGAATGTGTCATTTTATGTATTGGATATGTATGTGTGTTGGGAAATGAGTAAGCGTTTGGTGAGGCCTCTGTTTAGGGAAATATGGTGAGAGTGTGTATTTACGTCCTGTTAAATTCATCATTCTCAAAAGCAGGAATATAAACACATAAAAACTAAAATATAAAAACAGCATTTGCCACCCTTTTTTCTTATTCATCATGGTTTCAAATATTTGATGCATTTTGAGAGTTCAGCCAGAGGTCAGAGGGAAATATAATTGCTCAAATGAAGTCAAAGGAAAATGGACAAATAATGACATTCAGGAATGGGGTGGTTTACATCATCACACAGATACTTTCTGTCCCCTAAATGTAGTGTTTAAGTAGGCTCACACCCAACTTGTTACATATTGTTGCTTTGTCAGGACCCCTTTGCATCACATTTGAATGCACTTGGCACCTACTCGCATCATTTTTAAATGCACAGGGTAGTCAGATAGACCTTTAAAAACCCACAAACGTCAGAAATAGACGTCATGAGAATGAAGCCAAATGTCTGCTGGTGTCACCAATGTTGCTCCTTTTCAGGTAATGAGGAATTTGACTTGTGCTTACCTGTTGTTTTTTCTTTAACTCAAACCATGATATTTTAACCAACATTACAGTACTAGCTATATTTAAATCACACAGTAAAATGAAACTAGGTGTTAAAAGGTCCACTGCAGAAAATAAACCCATCTCCTGAGTGAAAGTGAAAGTGAGCGTAAACGTCATTTCCACCCCTCCAACCTCCTTGTCTTAAATATTGACTTGGGTGACACTGATTCTAAATGACACTTTGTGCATATCACTGAGAAGCAAGCAACTTGCTATTTGACGCTCTGAAATGAGAACGGGTCAATCTGTCAAAATTGTAAGGACACAGTGAAAGAAAACATGCACCTGACCGACCAAACAGGCCACTCTTCTTTCTGTCATCTCAGTATATCATTTAACATAGAAGAGTTTGAACAACTTGAAGAAAATCCACCTCAATCAAGCCAACAAGTGCTGTACAGCATGGCTCTGAAGCTGATGCTCTGAAGCTGATGCTCCTCATCCCTCCCCCCTCCCACCATCCTGAATGACATCTGGAAGTAGACTTATCCACGTTGTCTGCAAATTAATCTCTATTACACATTTTAACATCATGCTGTGGTGCAATTATTACAACAATTACAGTTATTATACAGTGTTGTTTGCAGAAATGCCAAGTTGTAATTGTGGTCCTGCAGGTATAAGGCTCACAGCAGCATGCTACCCTACTGTTTATCTTGGCATTTAAGACCTTGCTCATAACTAAATAACAATGAGTGGCTACAGGTCTGTTGATTTCTCTTCGATGGTTTTACATGTGTTCATTAACTCCTGTTAAAACATGCAACCATTTCAGTTGTTTGTGTACGTTTTAAGATTCACATCTATGCTGCAGCATGTAAAATATGTTTTCATGCTCTTACATGGGGAATTTAATTTGTTGATTACAGCAGACAAAATCCCATTTCACAAGAAAACTGATCAGTATACCTTTCTTCAACATTATTACAAAACATCACTTAGTTTACCACTTGTGGCCATTGAGCATGTCTTATCTTAGAAGTTGCATTTTTCCTCTCCCTCTCTCGTCATGAATGTTGTCGTGCAAATGAAAAAAACACATACCTGCTGTCCGCTGAGCTTTTTGCCCTTACCCCTGGGGCATTTTTGACCTCATCCCCACCACTTGCATAAACACAGAGCCTGAACGAAACTGCATTGCACACATTCTCTCAGTTCGAGTTGTGTGAGATTCATTAAGTTCATGTTTGAATAGGCAAAATAGACTTTCTCCATCACTCAAAACATTAAGCTGTTAAGATAACAAGATGAAGTGAATGTGCCTCTTCTTTCTCAATGTAACATGAACTTCAGCAGTGTAGTGGCAAGAGTGTGCTTTACTACTTCAACCTCATATCCTGAAGTTAGCGGATTGGTGAAAGTATTTGTGAAGCACGCAGTGTAAACAGAGCTTAACAGGCTCCGAACGCCATAAATAAGAAGCCTCGAGTCTGTGGTAGAAAGTTTGTTCAACCTGTACCATTTCCCCTCCCATCAGCGGCGGTGTGTTTCCCTCCCCATGCTGTTGACAGGGTGTCATGCTGCATTGCCAACTCTCGAAGCAAACCGACAGTGGCCTTGCATCAGTTTAGCACCCTGGTGTTAGGTGTGTACACACGGCAAGTCAAATCAAAGAGCTTGTTTGTGCCTCGGCACAGTGCAGGTTTTCAGTGGGAAGAAATAAACCTTAACTAGGAAATCTCACACTGTCTTGTAAGTGGGCTAAAGGAGGCACAGCCTGAAAGGAGGTGAGCGAGTAAGGAGTGAGGAAAAGGGGGAGAAAAAAAACACAGTCTTTAAATGACTTCGATCTCTGGTGTGATGAATCACAGAGTTGCAAATCCCTTTTTAGCTAATTGCTACCAGCATGTGAGATTTCTCCCCTACTCCTCCTCCATGTTCAATATCAATTTTCAGGGCCGGCAGAGAGAGATAGCCCTGGTCTGTTCCCCTGAGTCTCGCCAGTGGCCTCACTGATAAAAACTGCACTAACAGCACTTAGCCATTTCAGAGACTGGGAGAACAGACACACAAACACTACACACTCACACACACACACTCACACACACACACACACAGACTCTCTTATTCACAGCTGTGTGTGGTAATGAAGGAGAAAAGATGGGCCAATCGAAGTGAAACAGGGAACAGGCTGGTGTCATCTGCTCTGTGACCTTCTGAGAAGACTGAGTGTGTACATGTGTATGTGTGTGTGCTCTCCTCAAGAAGTCTGGAGGTCAGACCTGTGCTCACTGAAGGGAATTAACATTTGTCTGCTTCGCTAAGGACAGGCTGTCCCCCATGGAGAATGCAGGAAATGTGTGCATTCTCGATGTGTAGTTAAGGGTCATGCAGCACCGTTCTGTGCTATGCAATTAGCATTAATATTGGCGACTATACATGGGAATTTTTCAGACAGGAACTGCTGCATATAAAAAATGAGATGGTTAATTTTATGAGGGTTTGTCCTAATTTTTAAAAAATTAGGAGAGAACGAAAACTGTGGAAAAATAGATAATACAGCATTCAAAAATGTTTGACGCCTGAACATTGTAAAGTTAATTAAGTGACTATGACCTAAAACTGGCTAAAATGGGTAGAAACATACAAGGGAAGTGATGTACATCCAACTAATGCTGATGTCTGTGTATGTGTGAGTTTCCAGTGGCTGCTTGCCCTTGACCATCCTCATGAGGAGGGGCGACATAGCAGAACTCCCCTGACACCTTCTGCTCCACTCAAGCAGCTGCCTTGACAATTAAAGGACCACCTCCACCTCAGAATCCATCATGGAAAACTGTGAACCCAGTGTACTCCAGTCAATAACAATAGCCATGTACTTTACAAACGTGTGCGTGCGAGTGTAAACTAGCAGCCTTAACATTTGCTAAAGGAAACGGCGCCCTACATGGATAAATAAATCATACATGTGTGTATAAAACATAGAAATTAGAGTATTTGAAGTGACAATAATTGGATTGAAATCTGCTTTATTTCAAGTAGCCCAGTGAAGTTGCCTTGATGAGGCCTCTCCAAAGTTTTGGCTACACCAGAAAGTGATACAGGAGACTTAACATCCTTGTGGAAGGTTGTGCTTGAAGCTTAGTGACATTTGAAGGGCTCGTGAACGTCTGCAGCTGGTGACATAACTGCTGACACATTAGTCCGCCACAGTGCTTCTCTAAGTTGGCCGACTTGCTAAATGTCAAGCAAGCAATCAAGCTAGCTACATTCTTCGATACACGCCACTGTGCTCACACAGCTTTAACTTTCGCCTCAAAACTGTCTCAAATTCGTACTGGGTTAAATAAAAGTTGATGGTAAAACACAGCCAGTAAGTTGCCATAACTTCATCTGTTTTGGATTAAAGATCCTTTCTGGGAGACGAGATTTCAAAGGTAGGCCAGTTTGAACTTGTGTGCCCATGTATTGTACATCATAACACTCCATATGTGAATAAGTAGTTTGAGTAGGTTCAAATGGTAATTTAATGTTATTACACAGCTGCAAGCTATACTGGACATTTCCTTTTACTTTACCTGTCTTTCAACCCCTTCATGTTTTTGTTTCATCAGTGGCTAAGAGGCTTTTGGGGGGCTAAAGTCACCTACTCCCCTCCCTGATTATGCAAAAAGCTTTTAAAGAGGCGAGGTGGAGGAAGGTTTGAAAGATCTGTGGCCTTCGCACCCTGCTCCCTCTAACCCTCTGCTCTCTTCTTTACTCTAATCTGATTTCGAGCAGACATCTTTGATCTAGGCCTGGGCCAGAGGAAAGCAAGCTGCTGGGGCCTTGCCTCTACAGATGAAGTGAGTATGGAGATTAGCAGCCTTCCCTTACAGCTTTAGTGGCTAATACCTGATTAGGGCCCCGAGTCAGCCAATTGTCTCAGTGCTGGCTATCAATGCTAGCATTGGCTCTAGAGGGATGGCGGCGGCGGTGGAGGGGGGGTGGATGGATGGCGGCAAAGGAGAGGAAGAAGGGATGGAGTAGTCGGGGTGGTAATATTGGGGAGAGAGGGTTGGGATGAAGGTTGATTCCGTAATGGATACTCATTTTATCCCACCCCACTAAGAAGATTAGGCCTTAGGGGTGTCATATTAGCTGTGCTCTCTGGGCCTTTGGTGGTCCACGCAGCTGGTTCTCCTTCCTCTCTTCTCCTTCCTCTCCTCTCCCGTTGTGGAATATTCTCTTGCATTACACTATACTACTGGATCACGAAGATGCTGAGTGCTAAATATCCCCCTTTCCTTTTTAAAAAAGGCAAGGTATGATCTGCTGTAATGCGTAACATCTGTTTCAGGTTAGAGAAAAATCCTATCATCTTTAAAGGACTAAGCTGCACCATGCATACTTTTTAATAAGAGATTGCGAGGCCTATTTGATGTATGAAGTGAGATACATTGCAAGTGCATTTAAAAAAAGAAGAAAAAAAAAAAAAGACCATTCCAAACTTGATGTTGCTTGCCAAAAACTACACAAGCCTTTGTTCATTTTCTAGGTCCTGTTTGCTTTTCTTCTCAGATTTAAGCTATGTTTAAGGAGTGTTGTGCTTTAATTAATTAATGATCATATCATTAATTCAGGACCAACACAATCTTAAGTGTTCTCTTACATTCACAGTAGAGTGCGCCGAGACATTGCTGGCAAAAAAAAAAAAGGCCAAATAGGACGACATGAAAGTTTTAAAAATGTGTTGAGACTGTAGACATCTCGTTCCAGTGGAGGGTTGCTGCTTTGTCTCCAACTCTCTATCTCTTTAAATCAGTCAGTTTAACAAAGACAGAGCGGACCCCTCAGCAAACGACAAGCTTAGCCAATTAGAGCACTTGAGACAGGCAAATGCCTTTCTCCTTTATTACTTGGGTTTACAGTTATGCTCCAGCTGGTGCAAAGAAGTGGTTATTAATACAATGGAGAACTATCAAGTACAGATTTATAGTGCATACAGCATTTAACCATGTATGAGAATTTGCTGCTTATAAGCACTGTGGCTCCTCAGCAGGACGTTGAGTGATTCAAGTGGAAGTCAAGTTCAGCTGTTTAACCTACAGTGGTTAGGATGCAATTAAAACACAGGTTTTTATTCTATGCTGTAACGGGTCTTTATACTTCTCATTTATGGTGAAGCGAAGACTTAAACTGAAAGACAGAAAACTACTACACACACACACACACACCCACACACACACACTAGTGTGTGCACAAATGTAATATGCACATTATGTAGGCTTTGCATTATTTTTCTTTGAGCATGAAACACTACAGAAAGAAAAAAAAACAGGGTGGGAGGGGGTGCGGAGAGGCAGAGACAATGAAAGACACAAAATCAGTGGGAAGGTGACGGAAGAGAGTGAGGAAGCTTATTCAGTAAAGTCTCAAATGCCTCATTATCCTAAGAGCTGCATTTCCTTATGAGTATACTCTTTATCTGCTTACAATCTCTTACTCTTTGTTACGCAGTCCATGGCTCAACACCTTTTAATCTGTGTGTGTGTGTGTATGTGTGTGTGTGTGTGTGTGTGTGTGTTAGAGTGAAAGGAGGGGCCTCGGCTGCATGCTTGCACGGCTGTGTAAGTATGCCTTATTAGCGTGGTGCTGAACCTCTGGATGGGAAATTAATAAATTAAAGGTGGAGATTAGCTCCATGTGTACACTATTTTGTTTTTAGGGAAATTAGGCCTGATGGACTTAACTGATGCAGATGATTAGTCCCTCATTATCTGATCCCTTTATCTCAAACTTGCTCGTCAAAGCAGCCTATTTGTCTGCTAACATTTTCTGGCTACCTGGTAGCTTAATGACAGCGTGTATGAGATTAATTAACTAAAGAGTGCAGTCTCGTTGTTGAACCGCTATGATGTCTTCTTCTCAAAGAGGCGCGGCATTGTGTGTTTTTGTTCTTTGTTTTGTTTCATGATACATGTATGTGCGCTTATGTGTTTGCTTGAGTGCATGTTAATTTGCACACTTGAAGTGTTTGTTTCATGTATCATCTCTCTGGCCATTTTGCCCAAGCAGCCCAGCTAGTCCTTATGAAGAAAAACAAAGTTAGTTTAACTCAATACAGAACCTAGTTTTGTGGTTGTGAACTTCCCCCCATCAGCAGCGGCCATAGACCCATTTAGAGTCCCGGAGGAGAAGCCCAGTTAACGCCTCCGCTCCCCCACGGTCAGCTAATGAGAAGGGCCATGCATTGCTACAATCCTCCTTTCTCTCTCTCTCACTCAGCCCGCTCAGAGTGGAATCGATCCCTGATGTCAAAGGCCTAACATTTGTGGACTACTCAGCCCAGACTCCCCCAGCGGTCCTCTCAGCAGAGCCAAATTAGCAGACCTTCAACACATCAGAGCCTGAATAAGATAAAGGTTACTACAGGACCCTTTCCTCTCTACTTTAAATGCTGCACTTTATGGTCAGACCACCTATTTACCAGCTTCTAAAGGATTTTAACTACATCCAATGAATACTTCATAATGAGCTTGTGGTGTACAGCAAGGAACCATTCTGTGTCATTTAGCGACCAAGTGCCATTGATACCATGGCACAGGATGCAGCTGACACAGCCTTTGTTATTTTCAAACTCCATTAATAATCTATGATCTCCTTGTGCTCCTCGCCCCTAGAATGGTTGCAGGCTGTTTACATAAATTGACAAGGATGCCAAAAGGCATGCTGCGATTTTTGAAAAGTATTTTAGCCCCCAGAAGACACGATAAAAATGGTATTTATTAATTGGATGGCATCCGGGCTCTGTTTACATATTTCATATTCATTTATTATGTTTTCTTTGCTCAGCTATGGAAAGGCATTTGACTGACACAAATACATTATTCTATTTGTGTGTTATGTCCCATGGGGCTGTTAATTATTTGTTTTTCTTGAGTGGGGAAATTTAAAGGAAATACATCACAAGTCCAACACCCAAGGATGATCTGCTGGATCTGTTTTTTTGTTGTTGTTTTTTTTTCCTCCCTTTATGGTTCCCTTTCCTTATTTCTCCCATGTTTGCATGTGCTCAAAGAAAATCAAACCATGGTACAGTTGAATACATTAATTAAACGCAAAGTTAAAAAACAAGGCTTATAACAGTAGAGAGCATTCAGTTTATCCTTTTAGGTCAGTCTACAGTCTAATCATTTGTTGGCAAAGAAGACTGAATTTTGTCAACAGCCTTCATATTAGAATTCATCATTTTGAAGACAAAATATGGAGCAAGAAAATGCAAAGCTTAGACAATCCATTCTGCCATTTATTATTCTGAAGTAATGAATTCTCTGCAGGAAAATTGAGATCTGTATTTAGCTGCCAGGACCATTTTGGGTGAAGGATGATTGACATTTTGCACCAGCTGACAAGCAGTGATTTGACTAGTCATATTTACTCCATCACTTGACAGAGTGTGGACTAGATAATGTGTCATGTGGAACATGCAAATGTACTCTTTAGCTGGGGGGGAAGAATAAGGACCATCATGAGTGTCAAAGAGTCATTTTCACCTTTGCTTTGAAGTCAGATGACAATCCCAATTTTTCTTGAGACAATCAGTTTATTATGATTTAGTAATTGTCTACACATGAAACTCTCAGTGCACATGCATGAATGCAGGCGCACTTGCCATTCAGTTTTTTTTGTTACATATCTCCAGTAAAGTTGCTGTAAATGGCAGCTATTTCTGAGCTGCAAGTGCTTCTGTTAACATGGTGCTTGTGCTTTCATCCACCAAGGTTGGAATAAAAAAAAAATATATGTGAGGAAAAGAATCTTCAATTTAGTGAGCACAACCTGAGTCATTATTAGAAATGACAGTTGAACCTGATGAAATTGTATTCCCAATTGAAAACCAAATTGCTATCAGGCCAACATGATTTCCTTGTGCTAGGACCATACTAATTTTGCGTCAAAACATCGGTAAATGTATTTAAAAGCCATAATAGCATATTACCATGCAGTCTTCCTTCGCCCTCACACGTGGACCCTATTAATCTGGAACTTCGATTTGCATGTAAATGTGGTCAACTTTCATATCATCAAAATACATGAGTCCAACACCATCAGCAGGCCAGCGAGCCATGTTTGTGTGTGCTTGTGTGTGTGTATACATAAAAATGTGACCCGCAAGCTTCAGAATGTATGCAAGTGTACTTGTATATGCACAAGCTATTACAGATTTATATATGTGTGTTTGCATGTGAGAATCTTCACTGTGTGCGAATGTATTTGGGCATATGTGTGTGTGTGTGTGTGTATGTGGGGGAGAATTTGGTTTCGAAATAATGCATTGATGTTTGATGTGCAATTACCTGCATGTATTAGGGATTTCAGAGAGGTCAGACTAACAAGGCAGAAAGGGTGACAAGATAGGAAGAGATAAAGAGGGAAATATATATATATATATATAAGAGGTCAGACTAACAAGGCAGAAAGGGTGACAAGATAGGAAGAGATAAAGAGGGAAATATATATATATATATCAATATTGTAGTGGGTGTGCGCACGTGTGTGTTTGTCAATGTCAGTAAAGCAGCAGTGTCTAGTAGGATGCCAGTGTTGGAGATGCTTTAGTGGCCACAAGCTGCAGCTTAAGGACAAAGTTATACTTGTCTGCATCCACAAGCGCACAAAGGTCTTCTAAGGTTTAACTTTGTCAACTCACCAAGTCTTGCACATGAAATGTGTGCGGACTCTGTGCAGCGACTACGATATAAGGGCACTCATGCTCAACAGTAGTGTGCATGCACAGAAAAGGTAGATACAACCTACCGCACATGCAGGCTTCCACGTGGACTTTAGAGGTATATAATACCAAAAACTGCACAGCCATGACTGTTGGCAGATGTCTGCGTGCACATCTGTAAGCTAGTATAATCAAGGCTAAAGGGTGAGACTTGAAAAGGTCTGAATAAATAGTATTAACAAAGACCCATGACTCCTTTTATCATGTTAACATAATCATCATAATGATTGGATTTAGCTAAAAATGAGGTGAAGATGGATTTGCCTTGTGTTTGGTGCCTGTCTTCCAACAATTACATTTCCTTATAACTAAACTGCATTTCTAACTATGTCTTGAGCAACATATTTATCTGTGACGCATCACAAACAGGTTTATAATCAACAGATCTATGCCACTTATTTTATTGCTTTCCTTTTTCCGCGTCGTTTCAGTCAACCAGACATTGGGTTAGGGGATTATTGTCACCGTTGTAAACCAGAAAATGAAGGGGGAGCTTTAACATGTTGTAAAGGGCTCATGCATATTTGGACCCAAAGAATATTTCCCTAAACATAACTGTATAGTTTTGGTCCCTAAATGTGACCAAACAGAGAGTGAAAATGAAACTTAAGTCTACAAATCAGCATTGACATTTCAAATTTAGCGCTGATGAAAAAATTAGGTTCCACAACTGCATAAATTGAATGTAGTTTTTAAGCCTTTGTCAGTTTTACCTGTTGCTAGGAAAGAATAGCTGTACCAATCTATTACCAATGACTAGACTTGGGTACATCGTTTTTTTTTTTTTTTTTTAACAGCTTTAAATTTTAATAATTACAGAAAAAAAACATGCACAATTAGCAGTGCACACTTTATTTTCTGCACTGTAGTGGATCAAATTCAAATGTAGTACTTTACATGAACACATACCAACACATTTATAATAAATAATTTGTTACACCCGTCCCCAGATGAGAATTTATGTTATAGCACAACAAAACCGTTCACCTGCCCAGGTTCCCACATTACCAGCTGTGAAGACTTAGATGGAGCCAATCACACAGAGCGACACAGTCAACCAAAGCACTGTCTGTCTTAGAGAGGATGTAAGGATGAATAGATGGATGGATGAATACAATGAGGGAGGGGGGTTACACGAGGAAAAGTGGAATTAGGAGGCAAGGGTGGGGCGGAAGAGTAGATCAAAGGATGGTGAAAGGTATGACAAGGGAGGATGACAGGAAGGAGAAAAGTAAGGGAGAGATGGCGAGAGGGGTTGGGAGGGTGAGACAGAGGGAACGATTCGAAAGCGATGTTGGAAGCTTTAATTGGTCCCTCTATCCATGGATTCATCACTATTTCATGTGCTTAACCTTTGTGAGGATAACTTACCTCGGGCCTCTACAGCTGTTTGATACAGCAAAGGAGAGAAAGATCCATTTCATAGCGCTCCTGTTTTACTGGTGTGATCTGCACTCGTGCATTATCGTGGTCACAACACAAACAAGGCAAATTAAATACGTTTGTGAATAGACAAGTGTGAATATTTTTAAAAAAGGCACATCTGAAGTGACTCAACAGTGACTTGAACATACATGTGGTTCGATAATGGCTTGGTTTCATAAAGAAAATGATGGAAAATCCCTAAAATGATGTTCCTATACAGCTAAACTGCATTCTCAGTTCCATCTCCACTTTCACATACACACAAAGTTCATGTGAGGATGATGGACAGGCGGTGGTAGCATCAGCCTGACACATGGCTTTGACCCAGGAAACTGGAGTTTGTGTCATTGCAGTGCAACTATTTTTAGACTTAAGTTTTGTTTTCACCTGCTGTTGGTTAGGTTTAGGAACATATCATGGTTTGACAACATGTTTGAAGCTTTTTCTCCATTTCCTGGGTTGCTAGGGTGATGAGTCAAGTCCCATCTAATATGTGATCGGTTGGCTGAAAAGGAGCAACAGCAATACGGTAAATAGCACAGGTGTGTTGAATTTGAAACGGATTCGTCATACGTCACAAACAAACGAAGAAGAAAATGTGTTTTCTTCAAAATATAGTTGTATTGGAAGATTTGGAAGATAACTTTGTGAGGACAGGGCTCCTATTATTGATTGAAATTGGCTGGAATTCACAGGTGGGTCAACTTTGGATTCAAATATGACTGAGAAAGGCTATTTAGGGTCATTTATTCATCAGTATAAAATCTTACAAGGTTTACACTGAGGAAAGTGTCGTCAATAGATATTGATAGACTTTTTTTTCAGACCTTGCCAATATCTCTTTGAAGACAAGCGTGAACAAGAATTTAAAGATCTATAGAAATACACTGCACAAAATGGTATAACGCGATATCTCCGAAATACTTCAACATGCTACCAACAAAAAAAAAAAGCAAGAGAAATGTAATCCTGTAATATAGTCAATGAACAATTTTGATTGGTTTCAGGATGTCATTCTCACAACTGGCTTCTGGTTAAATGCTATGGCACAGGAGACATAGAAGGGATAGGGGAAGGAGAGGAAAGAGGGAAAAAAAAGGAAAGAGAAAGGAAGAGAGCATTCACTAAGGAGGCAAACCTACTTTCCATCATTATCCTGTAAAATATCATTTGATTGGCTGCTCCGTGGCAGAGGCCCCCGGTGGCTGCAGCTCTGTCGCCGAGGCTAAGGAGGGAAACACACAGCTTTTCACTTTTTCTGTCAAAACTAGCTTTGCCCAAATGGTATCATTTTAAATGCCATGACAGCGGAAGGTGGAAGGGAGTGTGATGGGCCTAAGGGTATACATAGACCCCATATGCTAGTGACACTGATACAAGTGTAATTCTAGACTATTAGAGTGACACAGGAGATTCTTCCAACCTTTAGCCACACACACACACACAACCAGAACACGAAGCAGCTGGGGGGTGAGGTGGGGGGAGAGCGCGTATGTGGAACAGGCTGTCATGCCATGAAAATTTAAGAAATTCTTTAACCTGGCCTTTCCTGATCCCCTCCTCCTTTGAATATTTTATAATGCCAAAATGATTTATTAACTTGAGACAGGTACAGCTCAGTAGGGCCAGGTAGAGCCACAGGGACAACAGCGGGGTAAGACCCACAGGGTGCCGCATCGATCAAAAGGCACAGGGAAAAGACTGATTTCTACCTTATTTTACAGTGGATTTTTCTTTTTTTTCCCCCCAATATTGTGTCCCTTTTTTCTGATGTAGGTAGGTAGGTTGAAGAGAAAATAAGTCTATTTTATAGACGGAACATTTGGAAAACTATTGCTGGACAATTTTCAGCCATTTCCTCTTCGTACAAACTGTTTTTTTTACCTTTGAAGACAAAATGAAGAAAGTTTCGACACCCATTTTATTCCGACTTTCGCTCTGTCTTTAAATTCACAGTGTAGTTTCATGTAGCTGTGCATAATTTAAACGTATGCCTTTAATGGCTCAAGGAGACTTAGAAGATAAAGTTATGTTACACAGGCCGCAGTTTTTAAACACTGACAACAATATCGCTAATATGTATTGATATACACACCTTTTTGTAAGTTATGATATGCACACACACGCAGCATGTTAACTTAATCTGTTTAATGTTTTCCATTTAGACAAACACCTCATGGTACAATGTATCAAAATCAGTCCCGGGAATATTTATCTATAATTCCATCTGTTTTATGGCTCATGATTGCCAGAGACACCGTTTGGCCAACAATGTCACAAAGGTCACTGTGCAAGGGCGAGCGAGGAAGAGAAATATGGCAATCAGACACCCAATACCTCAAAGAATCCATGTCAGAGAGAGAGAGAGGGACAGAAGATAAAGAGAGGTGGAGAGTCTGATGGGCAAAGTGAGGGCACAAAGAAAGAGAACAGGAAGGGAGAGCTATGAAACAAAAGTAATTATACAAGCAAAGAGAGATAGAGAACCATGAACAAATAAATGAGATAGAAAGTGAGAACCATCGAAATGGAGCGAGAGTGAGGGAGCAGTGAAGCAGATAGGGCCCATGGGAGCCAGTGAGAGAACAAAAGCGGCCCTTCTGCTAATTGACTGCAGAATTAGCCCCATCTCCCCCAGTGGGACTGTGGTGAGGCAGTGGCAGATGGAGGCAGACTGGACACCAGAGCAGAAAAAAGGCCTGCAAAACCTGCCGTGAAGCTGCCCACAATTGTGGGTCACAACACCGCAACACGTTCCTTGTTTAACAGGACATGGCCAAGCACAGAGAAAGGACTGAGAGTGCTGGGGGGATTAAAAAAGGTCAAAAGAGGAGGCTGGGACTACTTGCAGAGGGAGAGAGGAGAGGATGGGGAGTGCAGGGAGTGCTTTCTTGTATTTTTTTTTTATTTTTTATTATTCCTAAGGGTTACGTCACACCCTGGAGGAGCAATGTGCATTTTTAAATGCGATTTTCCAAATATTGGATTAAATATCAAAGCGGATCATATACAAGGGCTAAAACATACATGATATTTCAGGGTGAAAATAATATGAATAAATTCTATGACTGTACTGTAGCAGATAATATATTTAGATCAAAACAACAGTTCACAGACGTGACACGATAAATGTGTAAATGTTCATTTAAATGGTCACATTTAAATGAACATTTAAAAAAAAAAAAGCTTGTTCAGTTCCTGACTTACTTCGTCTTCTATAACAGGAAACTAAATAATTTAGTATTTTTGGACAAACCAATACAAAATGAGATGGAAAAAATAATCAACAGGTTTATCTGTAATGTTAACTGAATCACACACACCACTTTCATGTTGTCAGCTGTCTTTCTTAGAGCTTTTGCCTGACGTTTGGAAAATGTTGGCATTAAATGTTGCACTTATATCAAGCAGCAAACAAACATATATCTTAAATGTTTAATTTAAAAGAAACAGAGGCAATGATACACTTTCTAGAGTTCAAATACCCTGTCATAAGTATATTTTAGTGGCATGTCTTATGGCAAAGCCTATTAAAAGTTGGTTCAGCAACATTGCAGCAGCAAATACCTATAATCTGTATATACTTCCAAAACTTAAAAAAAAAAAAAAAAAACATAAATAAATATTTCTGCATTTTCTTGGATCATGGTCTATGATTCTAAAACATCTCACCAGTTAATAAATGAGGAAAATATACTATCACAAAGTGTCAAATTATTTATAAATTCAGCTTTCATTCCTGTCAAGTTTCAGAGCTTAAATAAGTTATTAAAATCTGAATCAATAACTCCCCAGATGCCAGGTTCCAAAAACCTGATAGAAATGGATGACAGTAGTACAGACACACTCTCACCATACCGCCCTGCATAACCAAGTAGCCACTGTTACTATGAAGTTGAATTACACTGCTCAAAGCACTTTTTAAAGTGCCAAAAGCAGCCATCCCTTTTCTAGGGATTACTCTGAGGAATGTATTTACAGTTTCTTTCTCTCATATAAAGGCTGTATGGAAATCAGAGGACTACAGACACCACTCATAGGCTGTTTTGAAATTCAAAGAAGGTGGAGAGTAAAACTATATTGTCCTTTTGAGGATGCTTTCCATTCTGCACTGCACCATGACTGTCATAGTAATCTGATATGACAAATTCACATACAGTGGATTAGCTGCCGGTGGTGAAAGCCAGAGCGGTTAATATTTGTTGATGTTGCTTTTATCCAGGAGGTCTGGTGTCCCTGGGCTGTGGTTACCCCAATGAGGAGAGGAGAGGAGAGGAGAGGAGAGGAGAGGAGAGGAGAGGAGAGGAGAGGAGAGGAGAGGAGAGGAGAGGAGAGGAAGCCTTATTTTCTGGGTAGCAAGAAGAGCATAAAAAAAAAAATCTGAGGGCCACTGGGCCCGCTCATCACTTTGTATGCTGTCAAAATCTTTGATGTTCCCCGACTCTTGATGTCGGAGGCTATGAAAAATGCTTAGCTCAATTTAAGCCTCTCGCAAAAAAGGGCTAACAACTGTAATTAAATCATTAAATTCTTGTCTACGCTTCACAGAGCATAGAGAAAATTAACTTCCCACCAACCTCATTTTCTACTTGAACATGAAATAATGATTTTTTTTTTTTTTTTCTCAAGCTCATATAATTACAAAGCTAACATCTGATAGAGTCAGCATCCAGGGGGGATTATCACATGCATGAGTATTAGACCTCATTACCAGCTTGACTGCAAAATTATTACATCTTGTAATTGGATGGTGAGATTTATACACAGATTGGCCGGGTTTCTGTAAGATTGTAATTACAAGCTTCATTGGTTTGCTACTTATCGGAACTTCACAGAGAAAACAACTGGTAAAATGAAATGAGCATTTCATTAACCTATCGCCTTATCAGGGGAAAAACCTGTGTAACGTTCATGTATGCATTAACATAAATAGGATCATTCATTCTGCCGCCAGATAGCCTGGGTTGGAGTTCTATTTTTTTTTTTTTTTTCCCAAGCAATGAGGGTGAAGGGTAGAGAGAAAGAGGGTGGTGTGGGTTTGATTGCAGTCGGGGTGGGAGGGGAGGAGGTTGGTGGCAATATTCATTCATTTTGACAGAGTTTATTTAACCTTCATAATCCTGTGTTGATGGAGAGCGCAGGGAAAAAGGGACGCAGAGAGAGAAAAGGGGGGGTGGAAAGGAGGAAGAGGAGGGGAGGGGAGTGCAAAGGGTGAGAGTGGAAAAGGAAAAAATAATAATAAATTAGTTGTCTAACGTTACAAGGGATGAACTCAATATATCTATTACTTAAAGACTAACTGACTGTGAAAGTGCTCATTTCACGAGAGACGAGGCAGCGAGCTGGCGGGGACTCATGGGGCTCCAAGGTGGCTGCTCCTTCCCTCTTTTCTATCCTCCCCTCTTTCTCTCACCCCCTCTCTCTCTCTCTCTCTCTCTCTCTCTCTCTATCCCCTCCCTGCTTTGATGTTTCCCCTTTCACTATTAACAAACTCTGGCCGTGTTCCTCTCTTGCTCAAACACAACGGCAGGTGCAGATTGGATGCCCACATAAATAACCTCCTCACACAATGACACCGGGGGATCGATCCAGATTTTGATGGGTGCTGCTCCTCATACAAAAGGAGTGTGTGTGCATGCGTGCGTGTATGTGTGTGCGTGTGTGCGTGTGTGTGTGTGTGTGTGTGCATTAAGATGCGGTGAGCAGAAAACAAATGGGGACGAGCAAGATGGGACAGAAGGAAAGAGGTGGAAAAAGGGGGTAACAAGAGTGGGTGTGGGGGGGGGGGGATAAAATGGTTCAATTACAAGGCGAACACTATTTCTCTCTTCTTAACAAGAGATTTCATGGTGTGGGCCAATGTTTGGCAGAAACAGCTGAGTGCCACTAATGCTAAAGCATTACACTCCACCAGATCAGCTGGCCCCTTTTGAGATGGGAGTCAGTTGTTATTGAACTTCATTGTCCAGACTGGTTTTCTTTTTCAGCTGGGATCAATGATGCTTCAACATGGGCGTGATTTAAAAAGCCGTGCTGCAACCTGCCACCCACTCCGAGTAACGCCGTCGCTTGCTCTGGAAACAGAAGCGTGCACCCTTGTTCCTTTAAGGGGTTGTTGATTTACCTTTTGTGTCGAACCTTTTTCACGGTATATGCAGTCGATGGTCACATGTTTCCGTTTATTCAATCAAGCATCTTGCAAATATGATACTTAAGTATATTTTAAATGCCTCCTTAATGCACTACCCAGGATTAAGTTGCAGGGAATTGAATTCTACAATTTCATTTGGCTTTTATCCAAAGCGACATACATCTGAGAGCAGATACAACACAAGCACGGATCTAGTCAGGAAAAAAGACAATCTAGATAAGTGCCATACGTGTCAATTGAAGAGTTTAGATGTATTTTCCCATCATGAGACACCTCAGCAACTAAGAATAATTTATAACCTATTTTCATGTGTTTTAACCTACTAGCACTTTAAAGATTACTTAAGCGGTTATGGATTTATATTTATGTTTGGATATGTTCAAATGCCAAAGGATAAACTTAAATTTGATACAGAAGCTGAGTTTCCAAAATGTATTTCTGTTCACATTGTATCACAAGTAGTGTATCAGGACGCAAAATTTGAAAAATTTCGAAGACAAAAAAAAAAAAAAGCGCTTTTACCCCCACTTCAGGTACTTTTTGACATTTTCGAAAAAGAGTGTGTAGGGAAAGTTTAACTCCCATTGCTGATCAGCTGTTTCCCCTTCTTTCACCGTCTTCGTCTGCAAAACATGATCGGTACCAGCTATTTCCTCTCATACATATTTTAGTTGGTTCCTTCTTCTTCAAGCATTTTTCAGCAGTAGGCAAACTAGCTTTGTTTCCGTCTTCTTCTACTCTGTTTATTGCCGCTATGCGTAACGTTGCCTATGCTGCCACCTTCCAACAACACTATGCAGCCAGGCTTGTTGGTTCTACAGCAGTCAATAGAAACATTTTTGTTCACTGCAAATTTCAAGAGTTAGCTGTGAGAATTGAGTGACTGTGCAGTACTATAATTTTTAAATGGTAAAAATCATAAAAAGTACCATTTAACACACTACAGTTATTTCACTTTGGCTACAGACCAACAGAAAACTAACTACACACAGTATATCACATCACACATATCAACTTTTGCAGTGCATTTGGTTCAAATGGAAAATGTTAAAACGCAACAGTTTCTGTTCCTTTGTTATTTTTCACATATTTATCTGAACTTCAATTAAAATCACCGATTGGCACAAGTCAGACTGTATACTCTGAGCCACTCGACTTAAAAGATTTTTTTCAGCTCATATTCTAAACAAAGAAAAAGACAACTCTGCATTGTTTGCTTTTCCTCAAACACATGGGATGGCCTAATCTGTGAAACAAAGAGCAAATCTAATACATTCAATCGTAGGTAAACCCGTTTGGAACTCGGTCCTTTATTCTCAGGTGTTCTCAGTCTGACACCCCTCCTCCTCACCGTGCCTATAACTCATTATTACATAAGTGAATTTGACAGGCTGCTGTTTTCATCTGTGACCCCATAACACCGAAGGCTAGAGGGTGGGACCGATGGTTAGCCTACTCAGGGACCATGATGACATCGATAATTTGAATTCAAATTGTAGTCTCTGGTCCAGCAAATGTCAAAAACAATAACCTGTGACAAACAGTGGTACCAAATGCTGCTGGAGAGGTGGTTTTCTTCCAGCACAACAATAAATATGACTGTGTATTTAAAGCATTTAATACAAACTTCCTACAGCAAACTGGAAATGGAATATTTGTGTTTGGGGTCAGCAACCACAGCAGACAGCAATATCGGAAGAGTCTGAGTTTTTTTTCCTCTCCAGCTTTTTCTAGACTTGTGTGTTTATAACCAATTAAACACTCCAGGAAGTTAAACCCCAAAGCAGCTGAAACAGAGTCAGTCTGATCACTGATCAAGGTGATAGTAGTGTTGTTTAGAGTGAGAGGCCGAGGCGTCCTGGGGAGCATGTCCACCAACATAAAAACAGCAGGTTTCAACTACTATCAATAGTTAGAACAAAGACGCACCAAAGCAAAAAGCAGCACAACATGATAACGGATGAAAGAAACAGCCTCATTAAAATTCCATTTGTCATGCTGTCTGTTGATCATTTTATCTATAAGTCTATCCTTTACACCACTATCAAAGGGTGTAATTTCAAAAGAATACTTCAGTGTAGAAAAATCTTTTTCCCTAAGAAGGCCGTTCCTTAAAATTCAATTAACCGTGTTCATAAATAAACGTGGGAATTGTATCATCTGAAAGCAGATTTGCATGCTCCCATTTTTTTTTCCTTTCACCATTTCTAAGGCAGCAAATAAACATGTGAAATGGGAGACTAACTCTTATGAATATTTCTAAGCTCGTGTTTCAAACCAATGTTTGAGTCTCCCTCATTTCAGATTTAGCATAAAATTATATATGGGACAAAGCGAGGACTTTGATACCGCTGCTCTCTTTGTCCAAAGTGGTTTTTTGTACATCTCACACGTTTACTGTACTTTGCATACATCTGCAACTGAATTGCGCAGATATGCACATATAGCATAGGCCGGGAGTCTGTGGCTTACAGCCTGTTGGCTCACTAGAAATTGATTTATTATTCATGGAGAAGTTAAATACCAAGTAATGGAATTAGTTTGTGAATTGCCAAAATGCTTAATTAGCTTCTGCTGTCTCTGCTGTCGTGATCGAATGTACGCAGACGTATGTGCTGACGGTATTTGAGAAACTAAAAGCAACAGGTTTTGAAGTAGAAAGTGTTTTGGTGAAGGTAAATTAAAATGACATTGCTGTATTGTAGCACACTGTGAAATCCTTCCTTCTTTAAACTCACAGTTGAAGTTGTCCTTGAGGTTCTCTTACTGTAGCTGCAAATAAATACGATTTAAGATGTCCCATTTGAAAAATAAAAAATATATATTTCATATAAAAATGCTTTCATGAGTTCTTAATGTTAATCCTCTTAGGTCAGTGGAGCAATAAGACAGTCAGCTCAGAGCAGTTAAAACCTTTTAAAGGCCAGTAAACGCTACATCCTCTTCCCTCGCTGCGTCCCTCACTCTTTCTCTCTCTCGTCTTGGCTAGCTATAGCTATTCATTAGCTCCAGCCCCTATGGCAATGAGAGTCTTTAACCTCCATTAGATCTAATGTTGATATGTTTCCCCAGCAAAGAGCCAAAACAATTAACACCCCTTCTCACATTTCTTTCCCCTTGGCCCCTAACCACATCAAAATCTGGGCCCACCCGTTCATTACCCACCCCTGAGAATGCCCCTGGGAGGAAAGAAGTCAGATCCTTGGCTGTTGTGTTTTGTATGGTATGCAGTTAGAAGCCAGAACGAGTTAAAAGAAACTTGTCAACAATAATGAAGCACCGTGTTTTCCCAACAACTTTGCCTCGATGTGGTAGCAAGCGGTTGTTTTATTGGGATGAGATACTTAATCATGTCCATACTTAATCATAATGAGGCAACACCTTCTGCTCTTAGCGCTCGGTATTGTTTCTAATATTTATTACGCCTTCAGCAGCAGCGGTGGCGGCGGCGGCGTTGTTGCTGCAGGAGTCCACTGTTGTTAAATAACCCTACGAGATAAGCTACTGAATGTCAGCTGCCTGAACGAACCTGTTAAAGTTGCAAAATGTTTTTTTTTTCCTTTTAGAATTATGTTCAGGAACTCACAGCATTTGAGGTCTGAGTGTTATAAAAACGTAAAAGTCCCAACTGAGAGAAGATGTATTTACTTTATGAATATTTGATGGTATTTAATCAAAACCGTGGCCTTTGCTTAACCATTGGCAAAGTTGTTGTTTTTTTTTTTTTGGCTGCTTACATATAAACTTGTAGTTTGGGATGTTCTCCATTTTTTTGTGATTCTCAAAAAATAAAAACAAATAAAGAAGATTCAAAAAACAAATTAGTCTAATTTCTAGAAGACAATATAAAAAATGTTTTAACCTCAACTCAGTAGGCGGTCATGTAATGAGGGTGTTACTTCAGTAGCTCACTTTGGTATTTAAGGACTCATAAATCTTCTTAAACAATCAGAATTAAGAAAAATATACTGATTACAGCTGTAACATTACAGGTATTATGTAGCAGCATAAATCAAGTCGGAAGCTAAACATTAAAGACGCATAATACTTAAGATATTCATAAAATCCTGAGCTAAATCTGAATGCATGCTTATGAAGGCCTCAGTAGTTTAGTATTTGTAATGTGTGGACCTGTGGACCTGTGTATCTGCAGCAGGGCCAAACTTGCAGAAGCTTTAATGAATATCCAAAGCACCTTCAAATTTGGCAGGAATTCAAGCCCAGAAGCTCATTGTCTCGTCAAAATTGGGGGAACAGCACCCCTCCAACCGTTTAGCTGTCAAGTGCATAACGTCTTGACCTTCTAAGACCCAGAATAGACCTCTTTTATTATCCAGGAAATTCCTAGTTTCCTTACCTATAGGTGTGGTGCAGTTGTCTATGTATCAAATGTCTCACAGTAACACCAGTGGTCCTCTGACTGTAGCCCACAGCTGAATAGTTCAGTTGCTCTGACGCAGTTCGGGGAGCAAAGCAGGACCAATGCGTGAGTGTGTGTACACGCTTGTTCGCAATATTAAAGCGAAAGACGTCTAACAGTTGCGATGATCCATTAATATCATTGATATTCATCTAATCTCCTCTCTTCGGGGGGGAGGGAAGGGAGTTTTGGTTTCAACACTTAATTTGATAATCTGCGAGAAAAGCACAAAAGGAACATTCTGCAGATTCTTAACCTTTCCTCAACTTTGGCACTCCCAGAGGCAGGAAAGGAGTATCTTTCACCACAGTTATTAGTTCACAGAGACACCCTTGACCTCTGCGGTGGTAGCCAACTGTCAACATAACCGATGTTATTGTAATGCAGGTTCACTCTCTTTGACTTCTATCGGAGTCATTCAGGTCTACCTGTTGGCCTGGATCCTGGAGACCCGAGTTCACACGTACAGAGATTTTAATTAAACTCAATCAGGCAAAATTATACGACTACACCGCCGTGACCCAAGACTAACAGCTCAGCTTTAAAAAAATAAATAAATGACAGTATCTTGCATGTTTTTTCACAGCAAACTTTTGTGGTATTTTAATAAAAAGCTGAGTGAATATTTTTACAAATAAAAAAGATGTGATGGTTTAAAGTGTTGCAGTGCAGGTCTGTTTTTTTGTTGGGAAAAAACCTCACAGGAGTCATAAAACATCATCTTGATGCATATAGTTTGTGGAAAATGGTGTTGACTTTCTAACTATGTCCGTGCTTATAAATACATGATCGTATTTATTTGTCTTCTTTTCCACTGAATAGAAAACCTTCAATGTGTGTATTGTCATTATCTGACAACCATTCCTAAAATGTACAGTGCACACACCGCTCATTTTTTTTCTTCTATTATTTCTGTCTTTAACATGAATAATGACAGAGGTTTCTATCCTCCAACCACAGTAACCGAGAATATGTCAGTTCCTTTTAATAGCATTAGAGGTTATATCTCTATAGGCTATCAGAGGGAGAGAGAAAAAAAAAAAAAAGGAAGGAGAGAATTCAGCAGCCTTTGATCTCTTTCTTTTAGACTTTGTAGGTGACAGTTTAGGTGGATGTAGCTGAGCGTCCAATCTGTTTTACTTTACACATCAAAGGATATATTTAACATATTTATATTAACAATATTAAAGATGTGTGTATATTTTTTTCCCTACAGAAAGCAGGCATCTAGAATTTTTTTTTTAAAGATCAAAATGGTGAATTTGAAATGTGGAACACACACACAGGCTGTTAAATAAAAGCACTTATCGACTATACCTGAGTGACTTATTAGAATGTGGCCATTAAGGCATAGCAGCTTATGAAGAGCCTCCTGTAGATTTACATGATAAAACTATCTGATAGGAGAAGCCTGGGGATTTTCTTTCTTTCTTTCCTTTTTTTTTTTTTTTTTAATGGCACCTTGCTGCCAGACTTTTACTGTTTTCTTCCCAGTATATAATTCAATTTTTTTTTTTTTTTTAACAAAGAAAGAGAGAGCATTAAAAATAAATAAATAAATCGTTATGACACTATGTGCGCGTGGGTGCGCGTGCACGGCATGTAGCGACGGGGTACAGGTGGCGAGCAGCTCGTGCGTTTTGGGGGCTCTGTGTTAGAAGTGGTGGACGAGTTGGTTCTTTTTTTTTAATTATTTAAGAAGCGATGGACGGAGAGAGAGAGAGAGGATCTGGAACAAAGTTTTTTTTTCTTGCTCCCTCTCTCTCTCTCCTTCTCTCCTTCTCTCCCTGCCTCCCCCCTTTCCTTTCCTTTCCTTTCCTTTCCTCTCTCTCCCTCTCTGGGTTGAAGAGCTTGTGGTGGTAATGAGAGTTTAACAAGACTCAATAAATCAGTTAACGGTGATGGTTTATTGCCCTCAACACGTGTCCCTGCTCTCCAGATTTACTCAGAAAATATTTGCTCTTCGCAAAAATAAAGACAACACATAAAACGGAAACTGAAATTATTATTAATAATATTGTATATTAGATTTACTCATCAAGTCGATTTCTTTTTTTATTGTTATTTCCACTCGTTTTCTCCACTGTCTCTTCCATTTCTTCTTACAGATATTTTCTGCCTCCTTGCCACCCACCCTCCCCTCCCTCCCTCCTCCACCAGCCATCATATTTAGCCCCCTGCACACATTTCCAGCGGGTTATCACAATTGCCATTCCTCCCCTCCTTTCTGATGTGTTACCCAGATTACCATCAGTGCCCCTCAGATATTTTTAACAGATCCTCGGCGCTCGGCAATATCCACTCGGAGCCATCTGGTGCAGATCAGAATCTACTGACTTCTTGGGCTTCAGTCGTTAAGGCATTAAATCTAGATCTACAGAATAACCCCCCCTCCTTCCTTTCCTTTTGACTCGGGAGGTGGGTGATATGAGAATCAAATCAAATAGGAATAGAACAGTTAAAAAAAAAAAAAAAGTGAACAGCCATCCCCTCCCGTGAGCCACATGGCTGTGTCAGGAGTGGACAGCTCTGAGCAGAGGTTAGTGTCCGACCCTCTTTTTTTCTTCTTCTTCTTTTGGTGAGCTGGAAATTGGATAAGCAGTTCAAGAGGAGGTGACCAAAACTATTTTTTTGTCACCACTTTAACCCTGTGGAATTCTTTTTCTTTCTCCTAAAAGCTCAATGAGGAAAAGAAAAGAAAAATTAAGAAAATTCAAAGTCACACAACCAATAAGCACATTTGTGGAAATTAAATCTGTATATTTTTAACGCTTCTGAGTGTGTGTTCTGAAGCAGTTTGCGCGTCATTTAAAAAATAAAATAAAATAAAATAAATCAAATTAGAGACTTAACGTACGTGGATAAACACCGCGTGGCGCGCACGGTGACCTGCAGACTTCGCAGCCTGGTGGTGTCCTCGGTGTTTGGCTTGTCTCTGGCTTTTTTTTTTTTCCCTCGTTCCTTTTTCCACTCAAAACAAGGAAACGTGAAGTGGCTGTGTTCTTACAAAAGGACAACAACAATCTGGTTGAAGTCCACACACGCGCACGCAGATGGAGAGAGAGAGAGAGAGAGAGAGAGAGCAAGAAAAAAAAAGAAAGAGAGAAAGAGGGGGAGGGAAAAGGAGAGGATTTGGCTGATTAAACCTTTATGAAGAAATCAAAGCAAATCAAAAACAGAAGTCAAAAAGAAAAAAGAAAAAGAAAAAACATACATAATTAATAAATTATACGGAGACATATTTTGGTGTTTTTTTATGAAAAAGCGTCTGAAAATTAGCTTTTTAATTTATCTTTTTTTTTAAATGACATACACGGTTTTATTTATATATTTATTTATCTATTTGGCTATTTGATTAAAACGGTTATTTCGTCGTGTCCTAATAAAGCATTGTGTCTCTTTAACAAGTGCATAAGTTTTTGAAGAAGAACTCGGCGACGAATAAATCCAACTTAGAGGAAGAGACTTTTTTTTTTTTTTTTCTTTTCCCTTTTTTGGGAGAAAATTAGTCACTATGAATTAAATAAAGGCACCAACAGCCCGTGTTACCAAATACTAATTCCTCTGCGGAGAGGCTTTTCCCCCTTTAATTACAATTTAAATCTATTCAAAGTAAGTTCCTTCTTCTGACGGGTTTACTTCCCCCTGTGTCGGACAGCTGTAAAATCGTGTAGACAGGTTGTCATACAACAATCAAAGCCTTCGGTGAATGGACTCTAATGCTTGAACATTTAACATACAATAAGTCCAAACACGGAGGGAGAGAGAGAGAGAGACAGACAGAGAGAGAGAGAAAGAGAGAGAGAGAGCGAGTGAGAGAGTCAGGGAGAGGGGTGAGGGAGGAAAGAGGGAGGCCCCAGCCAATGTGCTCACTCTATATTCACATTATCCACATTGCTCCAAACGAGGAGGAGCTTGCAGGCTCAAGTAGGGGATGCCAATCAAAGCATCAACTTCAAATTGTATCTGAGAGATCAGCCTGGAGACCTCAGGGCCAGGCGCGTCAGTCGGAGCGCAATTGTTGATCAGATCACATCCAGCGGACTTTTGCGCGAGAAAAGAGAGGAAGCTGAGATTTAAGAGCGGTTTGTTTTGACTGCATACCACTGTATGTCTGTAGTAGCTCTGACTTTGGCTTAAACACTTTCCCTTTTGCTGCTCCTGGTTCTTTTTTTTTTCCTCCTTTTTCTTTTTTTTTTTTTTTCCTTCGCACACTTTTTTTATTTTTTATTTTTTTTTCTAATTTTACGCACAGTTTGTCGGACGATAGAGCTGTGCGCCATTTCAGCGGTGGAGATGTCTTTTCCCCAGCTAGGCTACCCGCAGTACTTAAGTGCCTCCCAGGCGGTGTACGGGAGCGAGAGACCGGGAGTGCTTACGCCGTCGTCGCGGGGAGGGAGCACCGAAATCGGGGGAAGTCCGTCAGCCACCGCAGCGGCCGTCACATCGGTGTTGGGCATGTACGCCAACCCGTACGCACACAACTACAGCGCTTTCTTACCGTACACCAGCGCGGACTTGGCTCTTTTCTCACAAATGGTAAGAAAACATGTTGGCTTTTTTTGGTTTCTGTTTAAGGATTGACGTTGCAGAGACGAATGTTAACGCTTTGCGCTCCAACTATCGCCGCTTGAACAGTGAAATCAAGACTGGTCGTCTCGACCACAACAATAAACACTTTTGCATTTTAGTAAATCAGATTTAAAATGTGGATTATTCAGTTTAGGTTGATATAATTGATAGATTTTTGACAATCTGCTTGTTTGTGTGGCTGCAAAGTTTGACCACAACAATACAACTGAACAAAATATAGATTTTTTTTTTTTTTAAAGACAGACTTTACTATTTTTTGTTGTCCATAAACAAAAAAAAGGCAAACAAAACCAACCACAGGGCCCTCATTTATTTCACTTGCTTCATTGAAGAAGAAAAAAGTGCAACAGAGCTGCATTCTGCACCACGAAAAGGAAAAAAAAGTTTCTACTCAGTCTTCTATCCGGATTGTTGTTTATCAGATGGTTCAGGATATTCTCTTTTACCACACAGAAGCTCAAACAGTAAATATGAATGTATATGAAGTTTGTATTTCCTGAATGCCACGTGGATTTTTTTTAACTTTATCCACATGCATATATTCTATCAGGTCAAAACACACATGGAGGTAATAATTAACTTGCAGCGCGTTAATGTGTTGGATAATGTATGCATCAGGCCCAAACACAAGAGCTGCTGTGCCAAAGCTTCAAAAGAAGAGCTGTGATCCAAAAACACAAGCATGTGGCTGAGCTGATTGACATGTTTGTTCTCTCTGTAAAAAAAAAAAAAGAAATACAAAAGGACTGAGGGAGTTCAGCTCGGCACTAAAGTTTAACTATGACGAGCTGAAAGAAGAAGAAAAAAACTTAAGTTGGGCCTTCAAGCTGGGAGTGTATAGAGGGAAGTTGCTGTCAGTTTGCATCTGTGTGTTCACAAGAAAACCTGCTCTTGTGCTGCTCTCTTCGGTAGTTTATTACAGTAGACTGACGATGTATGAAGAATATGTGCTTAATCAAAGGACTGTGCAGTCGCAGGTGCCGCAGGCCTGAAGCATGTGGAGGGCTGCAAGCTGAGAAGCTTATTTGTGGAAAGCTCTGAGTCAGGTGCAACTGTAACTGTAACAGAGGCCACTTCACATGTTTGGATTACAGATGAAAATGTCTGAAATATATCTGGAGCACACTGTTTAAAAAAATAAAACAAAATAAAAAAAAAAACAACGCGTAAAATGTGTGCGTCTTTTTATGACACATGCCACATGTCTGTGTGTTATTGGTGTCACTGAAGTAACACATCACCCCTGATGTTTTTCTTGTTGTTGTTTTTTTTTTATTTTTAGGGATCCCAGTATGAGCTGAAGGACAGTCCTGGCGTCCATCCTGCCAGCTTCGCGGCCCACACGTCTCCTGCCTTCTACCCATACGGTCAGTTCCAGTACGGGGACCCGGCCAGGCCCAAGAACGCCACCCGGGAGAGCACCAGCACCCTGAAAGCCTGGCTCAACGAGCACAGGAAGAACCCGTACCCGACCAAAGGGGAGAAGATCATGCTGGCCATCATCACCAAAATGACGCTGACGCAGGTCTCCACATGGTTCGCCAACGCCAGGAGGAGGCTCAAGAAGGAGAACAAGGTGACCTGGGGCAGCAGGAGCAAAGAGGACGGCGAGGACGGGAACTTGTTCGGCAGCGGAGACGAGGCGGAGAAAAACGAAGACGAGGAGGAGATTGATTTGGAGAGCATAGATATAGACAAAATCGACGACAACGACGGGGATCAAAGCAACGAGGACGATGACGATAAATCAACGGAGGGCAGCAGGGACCACAGGGGCGGTGTCGGTGCGCCCGGAGACTTGGACAGCTTGGAGAAAAGACGGGCCTTCGCCCTGCAGGCCCACGAGGCCTTTGAGAAATCTAAGAGCACAATTTCAGTTCACCAAGGGAGTAAGGAGAACTCGGACGGCAACAACAACAACACAACACGAGTTTTGTCCCCGGACAGACCTGGGAGCTTTCCTCTCCCGTCTAACAATAAGCCCAAAATATGGTCTTTGGCAGAGACCGCCACTAGTCCAGATAGTTCCTCTCAGAAACCTACGTCTCCTTGTGGCCCAGGGGTCACAAGTCACCCGTCAGCGCCCCACCACCAGATCCAGACCCACCCGGCCTTCCTCCCCAGTCACGGACTGTACACTTGCCAGATTGGGAAGTTCCACAACTGGACAAATGGGGCTTTCCTGGGCCAGAACTCCCTGCTGAATGTGAGATCGTTTCTGGGAGTAAACCAGCACCATCACCACCACCACAACCACCACCTGCCGGCCCAGCAGCAGCAGCAGCAGCAGCAACAGCAGCCGACGTCCGTGGTGGTGTCGCCGGTAGCAGCTTCAGCAGCGCTCAGCAACGACAGCAAGGCCCCAGCAGAGACCCACAGTCCCAAACACATAGGTACGCGCGCACACGCACACTGAACAGGCATGCACGAGCAAAGAAACGTGTATTAAACGTCGCGTTAACCGAAATGCATTCTTCTAAAAGTGTCTGTTTGTGTTTGTTTTCCATGCGCAATTATTATATCAAAGCACTGTGCACATTACGCACGGACAGCCTGCATATATCCTACACTCTTAAATCCTCAGTGTCCACATGGACACTCAGGAAATGATTGGTTATTTTTACTTCGACATGTTCACACGTAGTAGCAAAAATACGAGCCTATAAATTATCCTTGATTTCAATACTGATGTGTGTGTTTGTTTGTTGATCTTTTTAGACCATGAAAACGCTGTTAGGTCTGATTCACCTCCAACACAGACCCTGAAGTCTTCCTTTCGACCCATCCATGACAGGTGAGCCACGGTCTATTTTTATTTCTTTTTTTTGTGTGCTTTTGCTGAGTTTTGGAGACACGTTGCCATAAGAAAAATACCTGGAACAGCCTCACATAGAATGATTAAAGTCTAAAGATGTGATTATTGCATTTCACAACACTATAAACCGGGTGTATTTATTTATTTAAATTTCTAGACTAAATAAATTTACGTGTATATAATAAAATAAATGAACGATTTTTGAAGGAATTGCAATTAGTAATTATTCGATTTTATTTATTTTTATTTTTTTAAATTATAGGAGTTGCAAAGCGAACCCCTGGTGTAGCTGTCTAACGAATTCCTGTGTAAAAATCGAAAGTTTATGTGCAGCAGTATTTTTTCATTTTATTCTTTGGTTCTATTTAATTAATTAATTATTTCACATGAAGCAGTAATAGTACTACTAAATAAAATAGGCAACGTTTTTTTTTTTTCTTTAAAAGAAAAAAAATACAGTTTGCTTTGCGGGTGACAGGGGTCTTGACTCCCATCCCACACCCCCTTTAATTCCTCCCCTCTGGGGAGAGTGTGGCTACTTATCAAGTCACCGAGTAAAACGGGCTCTGTCTGGGCTGTGTGCTTTCCCTAAAGACCCCTGGGAGACCCGGAGCCCAGGGGAGCGCTCTTACTCACAGGAAAAAAAAAAAAAAAAAAAAGTTTACCTCTGTCTCAAGTATTACAAATAAGCCCCTCTCTGTGTGCAACAGTGGTGCAGAAACAGCAAGCTTTTAATGAATTAGAATTGTCGACAGCGGATGCACAAAGAGGATTTTCTTCTTTTTTATTTTTTTTTTCTCCCCCAACAGCGTTGAATATTTTCGACTCGTAAAATTGTTATTATTTTATTATTGTGGAAGAAAAAAAAAAGTGAGGGATTGACAAAAAAGGAGGACTGCAGTCTGCTTCTAATCAAAAACTGTTCAGCCAGACACTTGAGATGCATATTGAAACCCGCTGTCCAAACACGGCGGGGGTATTTATCTACCTCTCTGTATTATTCTTTATCCAGATCCTCTCTGCCTTCCAGCGCCAGGAGTCCACAAGACGCCACGCAACGGGTCCTCACTGCCCTCTCCTCGGCTTGATCAAGACATTTTTTTTTTTCGTGCTTGAAAAAAAAAAAGAAAAGAAAAGAAAAGGAAAATAGAAAAAAAAAAAGACTTTACACTCCCCTAAAAAGGACAATGAGAAATAATAATGCAGCGTAGCATTCAGTCGGTACAGAACAAATGGCGTAATTTGGTAATATCCTGTGGATGGATGGATTAATTCCTCTATTGTTGTGTAGCCTATAATCGCGCCTATAATGTTACTCTCTCTCTCTCCACTTTGCCCAGGCAGGCTGGGACAATTTTGGTAGGCTTTTTACTTTTATTATTATTATTATATTATTATTGTTATTATAATTATTATTATTATTATTTGTCTCTATCTTGTGTTTTTGGTGTCCTTTCTTTAATGTAAATACCAAGTGATTTAAATTTGTAAATAGGAAACGTTGAAGGAATTTGTCCAGATCGTATATTTTGCCTAATAAACTAAATGAAATTATAGAGAAAATCCAAGATCGTCAGCTTGCATTTCTTTGCATATTATTATTATTAATATTATCATTATTATTACATAATTTATTTGTGGAGAAAACGTTGGCCTGCTATCAATTTATTTGTATTTTTTTTTATTTTTTAAAAAAGGGTGGGAATGGAAAGGGAGAAAGGAAAAAAAAAATATTGGCAGTCTGCATGCAGCTCGGCTTAATTTTATTCAAGTTTGGGAGGAAAGCAGCGTGGATGCATTGAGGTGCTAATAAGTGTCCAGATGGTTGCTGGTGACAGAAAATGGACAGGAGCAGCTGGGAAGGTCATTAAGTAATAATATGGGAACGCCCAGTCCAAACAAAATCAAATGGTTAAAATCTAATCTGTCAGAGGGAGAAGTCGATTCGAAGATAAATTATTAATATTTTCTTTTTTGGGGGGAGGGAGGAGGAGGAGGAGGAGGCTGACATTGTGGGCCTGGTGGAGCAGGGTCACTGTTTTTTGGGGGCCCATGTCTGTTCCGACATTGATAGTGATCATTAGCCTATAAAAGCAGCTTCTTTGCTCCTCAATCGGTGACCAACAACAAAAAAAAAAGCAAATATTGATTTACCACAACAGTCCTAATGGGCTTTAAACGTAATAAGAGGGAAAGGGCAATAATTAGCTGTGACTGGAGGATGATGTGAGAACGGTATTTATTTCTTTGGCACATTTTACGCACGGATATCATCATGGATTTTTAATGCATTTATTTTTGTGCAATGCTATGAAATCTGGCTGGGATGTTCAAGCCGTATGTTATCAACTTATTGGATGTGTGTGTGTGTGTGTTTTTTGTTTTTTTAAATACGCATCTAAAAAAAAAAAAAAAAAAAGAAAACGCTTCATTCTAAAACAACGTCTGACTCCAGGTTGGGTTATATTCGTTGTTTGAACCAGTTTTGGAAACGACAGTAAGCTGCAAAGTGAGCTGTTCCAGAGGGTGAATGATTTGAGCGGCCTGAACCTGTGGAGTGACTTACGCACGTTTGTTTTGCAATATCACAGCGACCTCTATAGGCGAGGAATAGATTAGGGGGAAAAGAGAAAGCCTGGAACCGTTCTCACCCTCCTAACACCTTTAAACCACATGGAAATACTGATTAGGAGTGTGGTGTCACACTCAGAGCAGCACATACTTTATAGTTTTTCTTTAAAGTCGATGCATTTAAGCGCGTTATGCTGGTAGAAATGCTTTTGGAAAAACAAAAGCAGAATTCCCTCTATTTATATGATGATGCACTTGATGTATTATCAGAAACACACACACACACACACAAATAGGCTACAATATTATTAATATTTTTTTATTTTCAGATATCAATCGGAAATAAATCATTTTCTGTTTGGAACGACAATTATCATCATTGCTTCTTAAAATACTTGCACCAAATGAAGTAATTACAAATACTCGGAGAAGTCAAAAAGGCTGAAGTGCTTTTTTTCTTTTTAATTCTTTTTTTTTTCTTTTCTATAACGCTCGGTAAACGTTGACTGGCGCATATCTGTGCGGCAGAGGGGAACGTCTGTGCGCATAAATCTGCCACTTTAAATCGCCATTCGGCTAAACAGTCACACGGTGGAGGAGCGTTGATGAAAAATTAACAAAGGTCACTGAGGGTTTTGTTGATCGGGTCATTTCGCTTTTATAGTCCCATGAGCGCAACTTTACGCACAGAACAAAACGCGTGGAGCGTAATGCCATGTGCGTCAACGTCGACTTGACAGTTACCTTTATGGTTATTTATTTTCTTTTTCTCTCACTCCTTTTTTTTGTTTGTTTTGTAAAAAACCATCTGGCATAAAATTGTGGAAATCGCTGCAGTCATTAGATCGGTCTGTGGGAATTAGAATCATATTAATTCACGTAAAGTCCGCACCGACTATTATCAATTTCACTTATGCTGCAGCACGTGTTTGGCCATAATGATTCAAATATTGCGACGAAAAAAGGCAGGTGTGTAAATTTCATATTCACCTCCCTCCCTCTCCCCTCTCTCTCTCTCTCCCCCCCTCTTCCTTCCCTCCTCACCCCATTTGCACATGACATCCTCTCATGAGCTGGCTTTTGGGGCTAAAATTAAATAACCTCTCGGTGTCCCATTTATTTCTTTTGTACTGGAACAGCGTGAGGTTAGCGCAAAGGCGTTAGCTGCAGGCCATAATATTGTGTTTCCATAATATATACAAAATTATTCATTTAGTAAGTGGATGTACAGTGGATTGTCTAATGGGTAATGAGCGGAGTTGAAGCTGATAATTAGGCTGTCACTTCCAGCCATTTCTTCCTCGGATGCCCTGGGCCACGATGCAGGGGAAGAGAGGGGTGGGGGGGAAGAAAAGAAAATAAAGATCATAAAATTAAAAAAAAAAAAAAAAAAGAGCAGATAAATGAATTAAATGTAAATAGAAGAGCTGAAGAATGGTGCTCTTTGGGGTAGGTAAACACATCATATTTGTGATCTGCCACACAGTGTTTTAAAAGCTTCATAGAATTATTCTATAAAGGTTAAAGTGATCAATTGCAATTCAAATTCACTGCATTATATCATAATTAAATATACTCCTCAGGCCTACTCAGTAAAAACTAGTAAAACAGTATTTTTTGTCTTTTTTTTTAAAGAAAAAAAGAAAGAAAGAAAGAAAGAAAAACAAGTTATCAAAACTATTTCCAGTAACCTTTGAAAGGCTATAACTCTTTCAAAGGCTAGAAAAAGGTTCTACTATTTTCATCTGAGGACCGACTGCTGAAACCTACTCGGGAGATATGTAAATTCTGGCTCATGCAAAGACAATAAGTTGTTGACCCCAAAACAATTTAGCATTCTGTCACAGGCTGTGCTCCCCATAATACCACAGTCTTTTGTTGGTGAACAAGGACCATCTCCCCCTGCAACTGAGACGTGTCACGCTGTGGCAATCCATTCATTTTAGTGGTGAATTGTGCATTGTGACACTTTGTGTGTATGTGTGTGTGTGTGTGTGTGTGGGTGCGTGCGCGCATGTGTAACAGGAAGAGTGAGGGGGAGAGAGGTGACTGCATGGGGAGGAAAGTTTATCACTGTCTTGTCTTTTTTGGCAGAAGCAGGCTATTCTTACAACAGACTCGACCCCTTGTTGTCCGACAACACAAATGTCTTTGCCTCTTCCTCCGTCCCCTTCACCCTCCTCTTTCAACCCCCGCTTCCCCCCTTCAACATCTCCGTTGTCTTTTCTCAAAGATGCCCGCCCATATCTGCCCCCCTCTAATCCATTTATCTAGTTTCATGAGTGCAGCACTGGTCGAACACTGACACAAAAGCCATCCCGGGGCCCCCGGCCTCAGCTGGGGGAAACACACAACAACAACAACAACAAGCAACAACAAGTCAGTGGAGCCCAGAAGCAGCAGCAGCAGCAGCAGCAGCAGCCACAGCAGGGCCACCGTCGAACTCTGCTACACCATGTTTAGCTGACTACTTTGGTCCTGCTTCTTGTTTCAGCAGCACAATGGCAGTGAAAGGAACGGATGCCTTGGTCATAGGCTTTTCATTCCAGGAGCGATAGGGCTGCTGTAAGACACGATTCTTGCCATAGGAAGAGGTTGGAGGATTCGGTTGGAGAAGAAAAAAAAAAAGGGGAAAACGGAGGGAGGGAGGCTCTCGGCGCGGCTACACTCAAACACAAATAGCAACAAGGAGCTAACGCTTGCCTGACAACTGGCTGGCTGACTGACTCGCTGCCGGTTAAGCAACAACTCACGACAACTCAACAACCCATGCAGACCCCTGCTGACACAAAAAAAAACCTGGCCTGGCTTATAGATGTACTGGAAATAAACATGGTCTCTCGCTCGTGTTTGCCTGTTTCCCTTTCATTTGGCCACTCAAAGCAACATTCTTGCGTTTTGATCGGGCAAGAAAGAGAGGAAGAGATGACAAAGTGAGGTAGGGAGAGCAGTCGAGTAAAGTTTTTCTCTGTCTCAGTTGAGCGTTCTTTCTGACTCTGAGTGAGGAACACAGAAAAGCTCTTTCACTCCTCTGCGATGAGGACAATATGCTTATTTGGAGCTCAGTCAAAGCGCGGTGCCAGATATTGGGGCACTAATTAGCTGGCCTAATCTAGAAATATTATCCTCAAATCTGATATATCCTAGTTGAAATGGTCTATTTTAAGAGACCCCGGCTGAACATAGAGGTTCATTATTATCTTCTTGTTTGCTACATGTTTGTTGATCAAAGTTATTTCCATGTGTCTGTTGTTGTTTAAAGGGCATTGACAGGGTCCAATATACACACACATAAGCGCTCTTGTTCAGACACACACACTTGTACTCGAGTTGTGCTTCTGTTCCATTAATGACTCCGCAAACCAATTAAAGCAAGTCTGTCTTGAGTTCTCCTGAAGTATCCGTACATAGCAGCCCCACCACAACAGAAATATATTTAGGGAAGAATGCCTTATGATTCCCCCCCTCCTCCCTCTCACCCACGCTCCGTATCTATCTCGCACGACATGCGCACACACACACAGAAGCACAACTACACGTGCACACATTCCTTGTACAGACTGTTGGAGGATCAGAAATATTTTTGCCTTAATTATCCTTCAGTATGGATCATGTTCTTCAGGAGGGACTAGTAATGATGGGGTTATTTATAGTCATTCATTCTCTCTCTGTAATTATACACTCCTCAAAATTGGGTTTTTTACATTTGGCATGTGCTTGAAAACGTAAATTAGACAGACAGCACTGTTGTTAAGATCTCTTTGAAGTGAATCCCCCTTTTCCAAACACAATTTGACGGAAAGTTTTATTCTCTGCGATACTAGTTCCCTTCGTTAGCCCAGAGTTTGTTTTCCAGCACTAGTTGAACCGCGTTTCTTCGGTGTCGGTCGGGCGTGATATTGTACTGCTGCACCGATTCCCCTGCAGTGCATATAACAGATTGCTTTCGTTTGACCACATTCTGTACCAAATTATTGGTTTTATTGCCTCCAAAATTAGAAAAATAAATAAAGGAAAACGATAAGTACACCACTGTTTACATTTCAGGACCGTGCCAAGCCATTCTTGAGCACGGTCGGTTATAGCTAACACTTATTTGAAGACAGTTGTGTGTGTGTGTGTGTGTGTGTGTGTTTGCAATAATAAAATGCAGGTTGACATGGCAGGGAAGCCAAGGGCCTCGTGCCCCCTTTTCCTCCCTGCACAAATATTTCCACAGCGACAGATAATAAAGTCTGATTTTCCTGCCTTCTTTTCTGATGTGATGCCATTGTGGTTTGGGCTAATTCCAGGGGGCTGTACAAAGGGAAGCGCAGCCATCTGAAGTGTCACACTGCAGCTGTGGCTGAAGCACAGGAATTTCCATTTAGTAGAGGATGCTTCCCTCTCCCCTCGTACTCTCTGAGCACTCCCGGCACATGTGCGGCGCAGAGGCTGATATCAAATGCAACTCACCATTTTCCTCCCTGCTAATGTGAAATCTTTACTCTCTCTGTCCAACACTCCCTCTCTCCCCATGTCTGTCTTGGTTTCCTCCTTTGCACCGTGGTGAAAACTGTCCGCTTATCCACTTATAGACAGGGAATGTATATTTACTAAGGCTGTGCAAATGTGTTACTTACATTATTTAGATAAAAAATTAACATCTTGATTTCTCAAGTGAAACTCAAAACATAGTTTTGTGTGATTTAAGTTTGAATAAATCTGTTTAAATTTGACTTTTATGTTTTAAAATGTTTTGTTTGTAAATCTTGCAGTTGTAACTTTCTGATTTTGATGTGACTTTAGCTCTATTTTACTGATTATACTGGAAGTTATTGTTGCCTGTGATGTCTTTAACATACTATATTTTCATTCCAGAATCCGGAGTTTTTTAAAAAAGAAAAAGGTTATTTTTGTTTTTCGTATTTCTAAAAAATAAACGCCATTTGCAAAATAGAATATTTTCGAGGACTGTCGCTCAATGAAAAGTAAACCCCTTCATAGTGGATACATTTGAATGCTTCAACAGAATTTATTTTGTAAATGTAAATTACCATCATCAGCACTGGCTCAGACCAGGTTAGTGATACCAACAGCACCACTCACCACCAGTTATCAATAATTTCTACTGAAAGGAAACATAAGATGTATTACACCCTCCATCCCCTTGCCCAAAGCAGACAATTACAATGTCAGAAGCTGTCACCTAGAGTACAGTAGCCAGTACATCCAATGCCGGGTCACCTGCCAAAGCTGAAACAGAAGAAGAGCAGAACAAGAACACAATGTGTTGGAACTATCACTTCACACACACGCAAACCTGAACTAAACAGAGCAGGCCGGTCAACAGCCAGACTACCTCGCACTGATACCTTTCCCCTCTGCTTGAACTGGAGGCTCTTTCTTCACACCTGTCCTTCCTCCGCTTGGTTCCCCCTTATAATGCTAGCTGGGACACAGGCCACACAGTTTCAGGAGAAGCTAGCTATGGAAAATATTGACAGGAGAGGTACTGGCGATAATAAGTGCTAAGGTGGAGGTATTGTACGTCATGCAAATTAGATTTTAGTTGCATGCAAAGCTTCTCAAATATTAAACGCACGGAATGATGAGCAGTACAAGCAGCGGCCGATAAAGTATGGATCAAATTTAAACAAACTTTCAAAAAAAATAACGCATGTTGTCAGTCAAGACCGCATAAATTCAAATTACACGGTACACATGCTGTAGCAACTCTCGTTCCAGAAAGATTTGAATGATTTTTAGCTGGTCAGTAACAAAAACATCCATTGTATACAGGCAACATTCTGAACCCCCCAAAAAAAAGTTCAGCATTGCCACAATAGAAGAAGTGACAGATTTAATGAAATCAACAGAGATAATAAAGAGCTTCAATGGGGAAAAACACGACAAATATTGGTTGACTGTGGACAAAAAATAACCATCTACACAAGCTTAAGATGTTGCATGTGTATGACGGCCTTTAGATGTTAACGTTTGTTTGATCACATGTCATTATATCGCATTATGTCTTTTAACTGCTTGGCTAATGTATTCAGAAAGGAGGCAACACAAAGGACCTGTGGCCAACATGACCTCAAAATGAAGAATATCACATAATTTTGTTGTACGCGTGGTACCAACTGTCTCAGCCACTAACATGCTGTGCATGTAACCCCTGTCATCAAAGTAATATCCAACTAGAAGTGCACCATTTTTCTTGAACAGAAAGCTCATTCTGCATGCTACTAAATGTCCTGAGATCAACCTACACTATTACTGAGACCAAAATATTCTGGATACCCATACAATATGTATGAGCCCTGTTATTGAGACCATGTGAACCACATGAACAAAGCGTTTTTTCATGGCAAATCATGTTCACATCAAAGTTTAAAAATACACATGCACATCTTGAGGAAATGCCATCACGTTTTCTCTGTGATCTGTCTGGGCACATCTGTAGCCAATACTGTATCGCATGTGGTCAGCTCAGTTTGAACTGCTTTATCTCTGCTTTAGTCCACAGGAACAATGGCGGTGGACCCTAGGCTGCTAGTGCACACATGCACATACACAAACGCATGCAGTCATTTGGATATGAACACAGCGTATGTACACATGGATGCATATTACTCCGTTATCATTTTGGTTGACATCTCTCCGCTCCCTCAACAGCAGGGAACAGTTCATTCATTATAACCCACATCTCAAAATACAACCTAAAAGGTTTCATGAACCCACACAGTTATAGAGAGAGATATATGCATTGAAATGAATCAAGACCTCTGTGTTGACTTTATATACATTAGCCAACATGCGTAAGCTAATTTTCTAAAATTTCACAAACATGTTGATTGAATGGACAGTTCGTGTGTCCTTCCATCCCAGCAATTTGCAGCATTAGCCACTGCGCTTCCCATGCAAGAAAGAAATGGTATACGGAGCCTCGCCTTTTAACTAAGATTAGTACAGTTCTGATGCACTGCAGCCTTTAAAATATGTATCAAAGCTGTTCAAATGCCAGCAGTTGGTATGTGGCAGGCAGGGGTGGCAGTGGCTTGGACGATTGGAGTTATCCCAACTTCCAAGTCCTCAGCAGGCCACCCCCTGCCTGGTGCTGGCTGGCCCACCAATCACTAGTTCTTCACATAAAAAAAGAGGGGGAAGAGTGCAGTCAAGAAGGGAAAGAGAGATGGATAGATAGCGCGACAGAGAGAGGGATGAAGGCAGGAAGCGTCGTGGCTCTATCTTGTCTCTGAGCAAGGTCTGCCCCTTGATTGCCCGGCTACCTCGCTCGCTCGCCCTCCCTCTCTCCCTCCCCTCTCATCTTTCTCTCTTTCCTTGGGAAAGCACTTGCTGAGAAAATCTTTATGAACTCCTGGGCCTGTCGGCGTTGCTGGGGCTGCTTAAAAACCTGCCAGTTTAACAGCTGTGTGTATGGGCTCGGCCTCGGATAAAGCACTTGGAAGTGGCAGGGCTTACACCATAGGGTGAGTCTTTATGAGGGGCCCTCCTGTGTGGCGGCCGCTGCTGGGGCTGTTAATTGGCACACTCTGAAGTGCTGTATATCTGCCCTTCATAATCCAGACACAGGCAGAGGCAGCAGGGAAAACCAAACGTTTATCCAACGCTCAGGCCCCAAGCTCACTCTCTGCTCCTTCTACTTCACCAGCTCTTTGAATCGCTACATGACTTGACCACCCTTTCATTGACTGTGCAAAAAAAAAAAAAAAAGAAAAATACTTTGTCCTTCAGTATTCAGGTGCTGATATTCAATAACTTCCCAGCTTTGGCTGAAATTTAAAAAAAAAAAAACAACAACAAAAAAACATTCTCATATAGCACATGTACGACTTGCAAACACACACACACACACACACGCACACACACACACATAGACAGTATACGGAGCCCCACAGGAACCCCAGCCTTGTGTTAAGCAGCTTCACCCTGGTGCACCATGGGAGGAAAATAAACACACCGGTCCAGCTAAAGACCCCAGGATGCCATTTCCTCCTCAGCTGTGTTTTCTCTTGTGTGTGTGTGTGTGTTGGGGAGTGTTTCTGTATTACCTGGTGCTGGTGTTAGTGGTGTTTACCAAGTCCCACAGAGAGATCAAACAGTGCTTATGTCACTATAATTAGAATCTGGGATTTTTTTTTTCTCCTATGCAATACAAATTAGGAGCAAAAACTTCATCAAAGGCACCTTTCTCTTGCCAATCTACTTCACAAAATTACCAATCTGGTTGAAGGATCTATATGTTTTCTTTAAATTCTGATTCAGCAGTTCAGTATGACAGTAGAGCTACCACTGGGTTTAGGATTATTGTTTGCATGTGCGAGGATTAGACGTTAAAATGCTGCAGGAGTGATGACAAAACTGACAAAAATGAAACCACATTGTCATACTGTACCGAAAAGATTGAAAACTACTGACTCAACAAAGGTAAGATCAGATCCAAAACATGAACTCCCCTCATGGAATTGATTAGCAGAGGTTGTCTCTGAGATGCTTAAAGTTCATGTGCTGCAGCAAAAGCGTGTTGCTTACTGCTCTTAAAATAGAAAACCACGAGGTTAATGTTCAGCTTAACCTTTTATTCTGCTCTCCTCTGTTGAAATCAAGCATAAAGAAAGACTTCTGCGACGGTAGCAAAGAGCAGATGCAAGTTTTGCTGTTTGTGGCAGAGGCAGGTTAAATAAAGTAATCACTTGAAAACTGTCACAGTAAGAGGCAAGTTTAAGGTTACGATTCAGCAGAAACATTTTTTGGTTAACCCCGAACATGAGCTTCTAGTTTTGGCTAAATAAAATTTGCAACAACAAAAAAAATCTGAACTTCCTGTTAAAGAAAAAAGAGAAGCATCTTTTTATAAGCTAAGTCTAAATCCCAGTTCTGTGAAGTTGAAAACAGATGTAGCCTTCCCACTATCCACAACCACTGCAGCCTACTTTCTTTGTCAGAGCATTCTGACTTGTGTTTACTTCGCTTTCTTACAATCTTACAATGCCTTTTTTTTTTTTTTGCATTCATGTTTATGTAATATATCCACATACATTTAACAACTTTTGAGGGAGCAGGCTCTGTTGGTTTGATATCATTTCAGTAGGTCTGACTCTCCGCAGCACTCATTTGAGATAACCATCTTATAGCCCTTTCTGCTTATTGCTCAGGGCAGTGATGCCAGCAGTCACTCTGCATGAGTTGGTGTCATTTTTTTTCCAATTGGGAAATGTTTCAATTTGGAATGAAAGACTTAATATCACTCCGCTCGTGTATTTCTTCTGGAAGTGACATCAGTGCTGAGTCAGATATTTACGTCAGTGTAGCATTAAATTCGTTACGTCAGCCTGCCATTAACTCCAACCAACAGCCCAGGTAATGCGACGGCCTCGTGTGAAAACAGGATACAATCAACTTTAAAGAAAGATTCGAACCAATGTGATCAACGCTGGTGAAATCTTTGTCTTCAAATCGATTACAGAAGTGGAACTCTGGGGCCGTTTGGCACAAACTGTGAATGTGATGGAGGAGAAGACAGAAGATGAGCCGCGAAACCTGCTCATGAACTTATGCACTCAGCAGATTTTGCTCATATGACAAATTGATTTACTCGAGCTACATCCCATTCCAGCCGTTGCTACACATGATGCACACATGAAAGGCTTACAAAAACTAAGCCATCAGCACATACCAGCGGATGACATGTATGACTAGAGACAGCTGATACGAAGAGTGGCGTCGCAAAAAAAACTGAGAAGACGTGTTGAGAGTGTAGAGTGAGGAGAAGAAAGACGGAGGATAGAAACAAAGCAACGTTCGAATAAAAGAAGAAAGGAGGTATTTCATCAGAAGATGACAAAATAAAAGTGAGAAAAAAAGAAGTAAGTGTGATAGAGGGAGAGGACAGGAAAAGGAAGGAGCGACGGGAGCTTTAGAGTGGATGAGCAGCCCATAAGGTTGCCAGATGAGCTTCAGCTTAACCACAATCCTCAAAACGGAGACAAACATACGCCAGTGTCTCCTGTATGCCTTCCACAGACGCCCCTAAACGATTGTAAACATTAGTTCTCGAGAAGAAGGGAGGGTTCCCCGGGGCCACTTCTGTGCACTGGATCACACTACCTCGGCAGTGGTGCTACATAATCATCAGCAGATAATGTTTGGTTAGCACAGACATTTCTGAGGACGGATTTTTTTAACTGCTGATTGTGAAGGCAGCGTGTTTCGGCTTAAATGACCGTAACTGTTGTTGCAAAACTGGAATTTCTGCTGTTTCACGAAAGGTTTTTGATGCTCGACTGGAGCTGAGTCAGTCGTTCTTCCAGTCATCGCCGAGGACCAGATCCCAGCGCTAACAGGAATCGCAGTAACAGTGATGAACATCTGCACAGCTTGAAAATGAGCCATGTTATGAGGTCAGACTGCATGGGTACAGTTTGACAACAAAAAGTGATATATAGATCAAAGTCAGTCCCTTTGGGCAACATGATTTAAAGTCGCAGATGTCTTCCTTCATACGGCACAAATATTTTAGGATTGTATAAATCATATAAGTTTTAAATAAAAGTTACAAATATAGCTTGTGTGTGTCAAACAAGGGCGTTTCAAATTGATTGCATTCTTCATACACATTATATCCAAAGGAAACTAACCAACCATGTGCCCCTGTCACTTCTAAATATACAGAATTATTTACAACAAATACCTCCACAAACCTTTACTGCTGCTACAGGCTGAATTGGAATAAACTGTGAATGAATCTCATCTTGCATATTCCTCTGTTATTCCGGACTCCTTGCCAAAGCCATAGGTGTTTATATCTTTCATGCTATTGCGGCCCTGAGGTTAGGTTTCTGAAAAACTCCACATTGCTCCGAATCAGCTAATTATTTACCAGATTTGACACCAAGCAAATCCAACCTCTCTGAGTTTACATTAAACAGGCCAAGGCTCTCTGGCATTTTTCACGGATGAAACATTGCGCGTGTCACACAAAGTGCGTCTCCCTTTGTGCCTTGTTTTTATCCCTCGAGGACTACTTTACTTTGTTTGAAGTCTCATTTATTTTACCTACATATCAGCTTCAGAATTGATTAAGCCCTTCCTACATATACCCACCACGCGGTGTTAGTTTTACGTGGACATTTGGAGGCAAGCTCCTCCTCGCCTGAGCCATTAAAGACATAGCACGTCCTGACATTATTACCATTTCCAAGCTCCCCCGAAGGAATACGAAAGGAAGCGAAATGTAAACAAACCAGACATCTGAAAGGAGATATTTGATTCAAACGCTCACATCCTCTTTTCTAAGGTTGCTTGAAAATGGAAACCTGGGACTTGTTTAGTTTTGAGTCCCCCGAGATCTGTAACATTTGGCCTCTAAGTATTAATTGGTGAACTGGCAGAATGTCCACAGCTGCTTAAGGTCTCAAACCAAATTCAACAATGCCAAAAAGTAAATACAAAATGTAATGTATATCATAGCTAGTTTTACTTTAAGGCTCAGCCCAACTGTACAGTTTAACACAAACTGCACATAGGTCTTTCAGGATCTGTACGAGGGTTTGAAAAGCAGCCAGTCCCAGAAATGACCTTCTGACTCACATTGTGATTAAAATCCACTCTCTGTAGACAAGAACCGATACTTGAATTAAACAACCATTTAATTAGATTACACCCTTTATGTGTGACGCTGAACAAAATCTCTCATGTATTATTCTTGTTCCCATTTATATTATTTAGGGCCCTGATTTATTGTGCTAAGCGAAATGTTCGCGGAGAGCGGGATCAAGTTTAACGGTAGAATTTGTCACATATATTTACAAAAATAAGGGCAGTTGTTATTGGGTCATGTTAACTAACCTTGGGGAGGAGAATTAATATCATAAAGTATTCAAGAACGTCAACAACTCAAGATTCAGACCGTCTGGAACGGCCGCCTATCTAAACAATGAGAACATTGTTATTTTCGTAAACCTGTTGACACAAGTCATCGAGGACCGTATTATATGCCAGACAGCTGTTTCGACATGAACTCAGGGGTAAAGACGGAAAAGAGGCAAAAAAAAAAGAAGAAGAAACTAATGCGTAAAACCCTAACTGAAGTATGATTACATTATCCAGGCAGTATACTGTAATCAAACAATTATAGGGAAGCGATTTACTGGTTGACTACTGCTGCACCCAGTCAGCTGCGGTGTCAAGGCTGATTCGCTCTCACACGTGATATAAACAGAACAATTACCATTATTAGAAGATGTGATCGGATTTCAAGGTTTGACCCATAAACACGAACAGAGGACAACATTTTCACAGGGTCCAAGAAATAAAAACGGAAGATTCCCATAGGTCGATATTATTAATAAAAAAAAGAAGGGTTTGAGATGTGGTGTGTAGTCAGAGGCTATGTGGCAAATCTGGCTAACACTTGCTTTGTCTTGAAAGAGAAAGGATGAGGGGGGAGAGAGACAAGAAAAGGGGAGAAAGACAGCAAGAGAAGTAGAACAAGAAATGCAGAAAGTGGCCCTCTCTTGGCAGCCCAGCGCTGTCCGACAGACATGCTTTAGGGGTTGCATCGGTGGCATTCTGGTAGAGAATCAGGGTAGCATTCATCCAAGCATGCCACACAGAGTCTCTGTGGCCAATCCACGCTGGAGGCCCTAGGACAGGGAGTTTGTGCCGCTGAAAGCTCGGGACAACATAGCTCGACAGCATCTCACACACGCACACACACACACACACACACACACACACACACAAACACACAGCAAGAGAAAAGACAGGCTGGTTTCCCACAGGGCAGGGCTGAAAGCTACACCATGTTCAGCTGGTACAACATGATGAAAGTGAACTGGAACACATTGTGCTGGACTACCACCGAAGGGACATCGCCTCTCTGGTGATCTTTTTTAAGCATGAAGCGGTGTGTTTTTGTGTGTGTCTGTGTGTGTGTGTGTGTAAACCCTATAATGTCAACTGAAGTTGTTGGAAATCCTGTTGCCATGTAGCCATCAATCGATTAAGTGACTTAAACTTGTGAAGCAACTGTTGGACAGTGAGGGATCTCTGTAAGTCTACTGTAAGCAAGTGTCGATGCAAAGTGTTCACGGGAGTCATTTTGGTGCAAAACAGCGTCGTGTTATGTTACATAATCATTTATACATCACATTTTACAATTTTTTTTTAAATGTTCTACATGTTTTAGACAGTGGCTGGCAGTTTGGGGGCATTTGTGTTAAACTTTTTAGAGGATTCCACTTTTAAATTATTTTTTAGTCAAGTGGAAACTTAAACTGAGCACACGATTGATTGTCAGGATTTCAACCTACTTTTCAACTGCTGTAGAATAGACACCAGAAAGCAGTGCACAGCCCTCGCCCACATCGATACACTTTGTGCTGGCCATGTTTTGCGCACAATTTCGTGTGTTCGGGTCAAAGGCGACCTCTTGACACGGGGAGTTTATACATGCTAATGAGGGCTGCACTCTAACCTCATCACTAAGTGCATATGGTGAGCCCTGGCTGGCTCCTTGTGTTGTTTATGTGGGTTCTGTGTGTCGATCATTGAACTGAGTGCTGAGGAGCTTTCAGTCAGAGACTCTGGAATAAGAAGAAGAAGAAGAAGAAGAAAAAAAAAAAACAGGAGCAAGGTGAAAGTCTCACCAAGTGAATCCCACATTAAACACAAATTTGTACAAAAAGAAAAAAGCACCCTTACGTTTCTAAACCAAACACCTTCGAACAAACATTTGATTTAAATGCTCATGTCATAGTTTATTCTCCACAACACGAGTATAAATTAATACCAGTTATTATTATTATTATTATTATTATTTTAGAATTTCCTGCTTGTGGATTTAACCGTTGCATAAAATTACATTTATTCTCACTCAAGGGGGGTAAACTTTATTCATCTTTTTTCAAGGGCTCTTAGATGCACTCTTTCATGCACACACAGACACACACAAAGATTTCTTTTTTTTTTTTAAAAGAAGGAGAAAAAAAAAATCATATGCTTTGGAAAAGTTGCAGCTTTGAAAACTCACTTTTCTCAGCCAAACTTCTTATACATATTTGCAAGAAAATCAAAGCGCCTTTGTGGGGCTGGCCCTAATCCTTTCTCCGGCACATAAAGGATGTACCTTTAAACTGGCTTTCACTCCTCTGACAACCATGCAAATTGGTGAGAGGTAGGATGCCATCTCATTGACATTGTTTGTTAGAATAACATAGCAGAGGGGAAAGGTCCCGTCTCAGGCATTCCACTGAAGCCCTCCCCTCTGTGAAGTTGCCTGATGAATTGTCACAAGCTTGTTATTTGCCATTAGTTTCTAGCATTTCTTCCTTCTGTTGGCCAAACTAATTCAATCTTTTTGGGGGGTAATCTCATTGAATCCCCCCAGGAGGTTTGGGGGAACTTTTCTCCTTTTTTTTTTTTTCTCTCCTCATTTTCTTTCTCCACATAGTGTTATACCTGACCCAGTTTACTCGGATCCAGTTTCTTTCTTATGTTATTATCGTAAATCTTTTTTTTTTTTTTTTTTTTTTTTTTTTTTCTGGAGATTTTGTAATTATTCTATAATCAGAGTAAGCAGATTTATCAAACATCTCTCATTCGAATACTGTTTTAGCTTTCTTGTTACTGCTGTCTTTCAGGGTTCACACTGTTATTCAAAGTACCTTAAATTAAATTGTAGCATATTACCATGACAAACTGCTTTATTTACAGAGCGACTTGTTAGATAACACAAACAGGAACCTTCTTCATTGTTATTCCTACCTTTATTTAAAGAATATACAAGATTTACCTACTTTCTCATGAAACCTGGCTCTCAAATCTGTTCTGCAGCTGCGTTAATACTAGAATATTAACTCATAATTTCACAACTTCTGTGTGACAGACAGACTGAAAGGGACAGGAATGTGTATGTTTACTCACAATGATCCACCCTAAAGGGCACCAGTCAGAAGTCACATTGTAAAAAGATCCAGAAGTGTGCTCAGATCAGAGCAGGGCACTGCTAACAGCCATATCCTTTTGATAGCAGTGTGACTAAGAGTTTAATTTGGGAGCAGCCATCACTTCAAAGGGAGATGCGAGTATTTTCCTGCTTATTTGCACCCCCAATGGGGCCTATACATTATAGTATAACCATGTCCCAGTCCTCCGCTCATGCACTAATGCCATCCTGATTGCCTAATTTCTCATGTCAGCAACTTCTTCTAGGGAGAGAGAAGAGGACAATTAGGGGACAATTGAACATGATTGTGATGGGAATGTTCTGTGCAGCAGCAGGCAGCCCGCAAGCCGCTTCACTGTAGGCTGGTTTTGGTTAAGAAGAAGATGCATTTTTTTTTTTTTTTTTTTTCAATCCATGTTTTTCTCAAAGTTCATCCTCAGGACACATCAGGAAGTGAGCGTGATGGGCAGGCAGTAAGCAGTCACAGAGGGAACACCGCAGCTTCTAGCTAATTAAAAACATTTAGACGCTCAAGAGCAAATGGGTGGAATCATGGGTGGTTTGGTTTGTTTGACAACGCATGTGGCTTCTTGTATGTGTGTGTCATACCTTACACTTAACTTGTTTATTTACTGTAGCTTTTTTGGGACTGACAATTTCTTGCAGATTTTTGGATATGAAGACATTCAAGAATAGATGTGAGCCAACTTTTTTGTCAAACATTTTGTCATGCAATTGGATTCAAATGTTATAGCAGTCCTTGAACAAAGTCACTACTGTAGTCAAGCATTTAAATTGAAATACAGCATTGTCGGGGATATACGTTAGCTCGCAGGCTTCCATTAAATAAAACACCAAAAATATACAACTGTAGAGTCAAGGCGACCAATGACATAAACATGTGCATGAATTTAACTAAAGAAACAAATTTGGACCACTAAGGCTACATGCATCTAATGTGACTGTGGTCTAATGTGTTACATACTATGATACTTAAGTGCATTCATGTGGCAGGGAAAAGAGCTCCCTTATAGAGAAACTAACATGTGCTGTTTCAACCAAAGCCAAAAGCTGGAACATGGGTTTTAGAACATGTGGCTTTCCATACAGGGAAACGCTCTTCAGACTCTTCACTATTCACGACCCACGAACTTAAATTTATGAAGTTAAGATATATGTATACATGACAAACCCTTTTAATGCACAGTGTCACGGAGTACACTTAAATTTCTAAGTGCTATCTCGTTTCCATAATGTCAGAGCTTTCCAAAAAATTTTCCAGACAACAAACTTACTCCTGCAGTGGGTTCTCAAGCTGCACTGATACAGTATGTCCTTGGTTAGTACGGTGATAAATGCTCTGTTGCAAACGCCAAAAAACACAACATCAAAGTGCACTTTAAATAAAAAAAAGAAGAAGGAAAAAAAGTGAAGGTCTAATAAGTTTCAGTCACAGCTAGACAGTGGCATTATCTGGTTGCGAGACCGTGTATGCATTATCTGGTGTTATTGGACTATTTGTCATAAGAGAACACTTCCCTTTGTTCAAACAAACCAGTCAGTGTTGCAGGTCCAGAGCAGAGGGCTGAGAGAATTCTGGTTTATCTTACCTCTGGACAAATAAACTATAATGCTGACTAATACTGGCCTGGAATGTGAGGAGAGCTTAACTCTCAACTCGGTGTGTTGTTAAGCATAATGAATATTACAGGCCCCTCTGTATACAATGCCAAGGCTTAGTTTACTTTACTACACATGGCTGAGAGCCTTTAACTGAACATTGACCCCTGGGTGAGACAAGAGAATTCACTTACGCATAAATAACTGACTTGAATTAGCATAATGATGAAGGTGGCGGCACAACTTTTCAAAATAAAGATGGTGAGAAATGGCATGTTAAGGAATACAAAAGAAAAAAAAAAGCAAAGATTTAGAATCCAAAATATTTACATGGTTGATTTTCTGGACATTATCAAGGTACAAGATATACCACGACACCGTGATCTGATTGGTGTATGGTATCTTAAATAATCACATCACAAACTCTTCACACAAGCTGTAAGGAACTGTGGTGGGGCAAATGCATTATTCATGCAGAAAAAAGTATTGCTCATGTACTGTAGATTTCCCCCATCGTCACGATCGCAAACATATCAGAGTTATTTAATTTCAGTTTAACGCACAAAAAAGAGAATTACGTCTATAAATAAGCAGGCAAAAGGCCCGTGCCACTCTGCGTTATGAGGGAAAGAATAGCAGAGTAGCACGGCTGTCCCGCCTGTCTATCGTTAACAGCAGAAGACACAGCAAGGCCACTCGGTGCCTCAGCGGGCTGTAGCTGTCAGGCTTTCCACCGAGTCGACAGCCCCCGTGATAAGACCACTTTAAAAGGAGAAATACCCGCCTCTCCTCCCCTTTAAGAGGAAATCTGCTTAAAATACCATGACTGTCTTGTATGTGGCTTATGGCGGGTGCGATGACTGGTGGCTGCCTTAAGAGTAATAATAAACTCAATACGGTGACTGTCTTGCTTTATTCGCGGCCCAGTGACTGGCACAAGCCATCAAAAACCGAGGGGTTGTCAGTGTTTCTGTCCCACCATAACCCACATATCTGGCTTGATGCCATCACCGCACGATACAGAAGAGTAAGCTCTACAGTGGGATATCAGCCGCTGTTGTGGCAAGTAAGCAATCAGTACATTGAACGAATATTTTGAGCCTCGCACTCGTGTTTCTTTACAAAGTGATAATGTCCTTCAAGAACTGCTTTCCATACATATTTATACAAAGAAGATATTTTATGAATAATGGCAACAAGGGCTTAAACTGACAATGAGATCAAGGTTGAGAGGATCAAAAGGATGTCAGGGGTGAAGGATGAAGGACACTAGATAGGTTACAGTTTGACAGAGTATTTCACTCCCCTGAATGTATACTGTGTGGCAGTGTACAGTTGGAGCTATAGAAACACTGCCCGACTCCCCTGAGCCCTCTGTCTCTCTCCCATCCCTCCGTGACCTAATTCCCCCGAGGTTTCCAACTGCCTGTCAAAGTTTTGCACCAACTATCGAAATGGAGAAGGGATTTCTGCGGCGTGAATACCCTTTACGATCAACCGAGTTGTAGGTATCTGTTTTGCTTGGAGTTGCAGAACTGAGGCAACATTCTGATGAGGACGCGTGGAGGTCAACACCTCGGTGAAAACAATGACAGATGCAGTAGCACTGTATAAATTCAGCATGGCATCCAGCCTCAACTGTCAGCAACATCAGAGGGCATCAGGGGAGCCCTCTGCAAAAATGAGGGGGAAAAAAAAAAAAAACGAGCGCAGGAGAAAGGCAGCAGAGTTTGTAACAGTGTCTATTACGCTGCAGAAGAATTTGCCTGGGAGCTCGGCTTGACAGATTAGCCCAGCGCTCAGATGGGGCAGTGCATTGGTGAAACAAGAGCTACTTTTATGAGGTACGTAACACAAGCCTGGGGTAGCCACGGCAAGGCCAGGTAAGCGATCTCTTGATGAAAGTGAGGGCAGTGCTCCACCTTTCATGTTTCCATAGGTTTTATTTGGAGCACGCACAGACGGGGCTGCAGACAGAAATGACAGACAATTAAGATTGCACAAAGGCAAGGGAAATTCAGTATCGGGCTACATGACCCCTGCTTGCCGGCAGTATTTCAATGCATATGGCTGCCTTTTGTAATGAAATTCTTAGGGAAAACCTATGTGTGTGTCAGTGAGAGAGACACAGAGAAAGAGAGAGGGGGGAGAAAAGAGGGCCTGAAGCTCAAGCGATGGGTAAAACATGCAGTTATATATACCTGGCAGATTCCAGTTTCTAAACCCACCTTCATGCATCAAAGAGCCAAAGCAATAGACGGGTGTGGGGATTAATGTGGAAATAAACCTTGGGCTTTCTACATATCAAAGACCAGATAAGCTTATGAAGTTTAATTCATATGTTTTATTCCGGTGAAAAACGGCCATTTGTGATGATGGCTGGGCTGTCCCGGCGGAATGATAGCACGCCGATAACGATCCGGCGCCAACACTTCAACTGAATCCATTTCTAAGGAGAAAGGAACAGGTCTGAGAAATATAAATTAACCTCACCTCGCTGAGAGTGAGAAAAGGGGGGGATTCTCCCATGAATGTCCACTGACAGGGATTTCTTCATCCCAATAACTAAGACATCTAGTTTGAGCCAATAAGGAACGATGCCGCAGACAGGCAGTCTGTGGCTCCAGACAGAATAGAACATTTTTGGTGGCGAGAGATGTCTAAATCTGGGAATGGATTTTATATTTCCAGCGTAATATCAAGGGCGAGCAGGTGAGCTTCCTGGGTTTTCATTCTGCAGACACCTAATCTTGATCTCCCTGCACATGTGGTTGAGGGAATGAAGTCAGACAGCATTGAAAATATGCCCATATTGGGAAAGAATTAGAATGAACTTGGCACATGTTTTTTTTCTTTTTTTCCTTTACAAAGTTCTCGGATGAACATCCCCAAACTAATGAAAATATGTATTACCTGCAGATAAGTGTTTAAAATGAGTTATGTTTTAAATACAAGCCACATTACATGTGCCAGTTCGATGCAGGACTCCGAACCTTGTTCGCAGCTGCAGTAGCTCTTTAAATTCTTTGGTGGCTTTTTCCACAATCATATGGTTTTATTTTCAATATATACACAGTGTTATGTAATATAATAGAGATACATTTTATTCCTTGCCTTTAGAATATAAACACAGCTACACATTTGTTGCGGAAATAATACTCAGGGATCAGGTACATACTGTTTGCCTTCATACGCAAGTGACTGGCGTTATATTTTTTGGGTTTAAAACGTAGACGAACTTTCAAAGAAAATGAACCGAACACACAAACAAGACATAGCTGGTGCTTAGCATGGAATTAGTCACACTTTTGGATTATCGCTGCGTATTTGTTTTGTTTTGGGAGGACTAAGAATGAAGAAACAAATTTGTCATGTTTGAACAATGGAGCTAAGCAAGTTTTGAGACAAAAATAATACTGGGGGATCAGGTACAGGATGTTTCCCTTCGGAGCGGCCACCGCAACTGGAAATATTTTTCTCATTGAGCACGTAGATTATTACAAAATGTTCCTCCGAAACCACTTTTCAACAGTATGCTGAAACTCTGAAATTGTCTGTCTGTCTCTCTCCGTCTTTTTTTTTTTTTTTTTTTAATACGGAGAGCTTCTTCACAGTAGAATTTCACCCAGGAGGTTTTACAGGATTGTTCCCTTTAATGAGGCCCTGGAAAAGCTTATTTTCCCATCTGTGGCCTCTCTCATTCCCATTCAGTTAATCAAATTACACGGCATCTTTAATCTTGCCTTATGAGCCAGTTTATTAACTTAAATTCTTCAAACCCTGCAGCAATGAGTGGGTGAGATTCAAAGGAGATCTATATGCAGCGCAGGGAAACGGTGCGTTTCCGTCTCTTTGACAGTCAGGCGCGCTGATGATGACACCTCTGATGAATTTTTCACCACAAACAGTGCTCAATTGATATTTACTCTCGAATGGAAGAGTAAACACATTTCAAAATGACAACCTACAAATCATAAAACTTGCTTTATTAATTTTTCCAAAAACAATGATGGGAGCGCAATTACAGCATGCAGTCGAGATCTGCTCCAGCCCTATAGGGTGGAGTTATTAATGAATGCAACTGTTCTGCCAATCCGTTAATCGCAACCACACTGAACCACATCATATATCACACAACCTCACTCAGACAGCCAGCCAGCGAACCAATCAGTCAACCAGCCAGGCACTGAGGCAGCAAGCCAACCAGCAAATAAAACAACGGATCAGCCTGTAAGGCCGCTACTTAGTCAGCCAGTCAGGTGGCCATTCAGATAGCTAGATGTCCAGGTTGTCAAAGGCAACAAAGTCAACCCAACAAAGCTAGAGTTAAGCCTCACTGTGGAGTCAGTCAGCCAGTCTGTCTGCCAGCCAAAGCAGCCTGTCTTGGCCCAAGCCTTGGAGAAAACAAGCAGTATGCAATCTGTACACCATAAACACAATGTGACACTTAGCACCGGGTTGAGCAAGATTTATCACACACATTCTTGGCTCTTCGGTTAATATACTGCACTGTGCTGTGACCCAACTTTAACTGCAGACTGTCAGGCAGTGACTCTGTGACACCCCTGCCCCTCACCATTAACATCTCCCCGTTTCACTTACCAAAATATTTTCCAAATATCTTACAAGTAGTAAATCTGTTTTTGGGATTAATAGTGAGCAGCATGGCATTTGAGCCCTTCTTGTCAAAGCCAAACTAAATCTCTCTAAAGCACAGCCCAGTTATGGTTTTAAGCTCTTGATATATGAAATAGTACATTGGTATTAACAGGGTTCAGCGAACAGGTTGGTGGCTGGATACATAGTTCGTCCAATATGGGGGTAGGCAGAATCATATTCCCTCGTTACAGATTATTTTTAGGTCCGCATATTAAAACATTTATGTTTCACTCAGGTTTCACTGCAGCAAATGAAACTGCATATTCTTACCGTGTTGGACATCTGTAGTGCAAATTACAAATGCCAGACACTCTCTTTTTAAAGTTTCACACCACCAGATTCTTACTATATGGTCCAGGAAACAATAAATCACTAAATGTCAAAAGTCAGGAGACATGAAATGATGGCGTGTTATTGTGGTTGTATTAGGGTCAGATGAATTTGTTCGTAGCTTTACTAGAGACAGGGAACCTTTGAACAAGTTTATTTTAAGCACATTAGAAGGAAAAAAAACTACACAAAGTATGTACTGTATATAGTTTAATAACGTTACCTTTTGCTTTGTAGGAGCTGAAAAACCCTTGACAAAACTGGCTGTGGCCGAGGCAGCAGTCGTGTGACAGGTCGGTGTCACATAGTTGAGAAACAGATTGTGAACACATGTTTGGACCTTCTGTGTTCAAGAATTTGTCTCACATTGGAATTCAGATGCTATATATTTAGTTATTTGGACGCCTTTCAAAAATAAGGATAGGTTTCATTCCAAATACCCTATCCCTTTCATTTTGTGATTTGCATATCCCCACTTCCCTTGATCTAAGATAACTGAATGCTTTAGCTGCTTCAGCTAGAATAATGTCAGTGTCCTGTAGAGACTTGGCATTTGCAAGTGTCAACTGGTTTACTGTATGCAAACTATGGAAAGCAGAGGAGAAAGGTAGCAGCATTTGTTTTCCAAACTGTGCTGAACATCCATTGTATTACACTATAAATGAGATAACTACATTTCAAATAACCCATTTACCTTATTGTTTGTACTGTAATATCTTGTTTTGGTTTACTTTAGATATTTACACAGGAGAACCAACCAACCTGCATCTTTACTGAGGGATTCTTTAGAACAATTACTGTTTCTAGATAGAAGAAAATAAAGAGGACACAAATTATCCTGAAATCTGTGTCTCATTTTCCACCAATTCACAGAAGATGCCTTTAGTGTATAAAGACACCTTGAATGCGTGAACTGGATTTTATAAATGCAATGTCTGGATGCAGGATATTGCAAGAATCTGAGGACAACAATCAGATACAGATGAACTAACAGAAGATTTTCTGAGGAACCACTGGTCCATATTATTTGCAAAATGTACTAAATTGTAGTTGAAAATTTTGAGACAGGAGGTCTTAGTCTGCACAAGGTGTTGGACATGTGGAAGCATAGAGAATTAGATATAAAGAGAGGAGATATTTTTCTTCATTTTTTCTTCATCACTACATTTTTCATTCTTGCCAGTTATCATGCAGGAATGTTGGCACCTTATAATATGAAGATTTACCTTTTCGTTGGAATCACACCAAAGAAACATGCAAGAGAGCTGCCCATTTGATACCCTGTCATAGATCAGTATACCAGTAATATCAGAGGCCCAAGAAATGAACCCTGTGGCTTTACAACAGCTATATGAAGAAGAAAACGATTCTTTACATTATGTAGCACAAAGCGCTGAATAGAGAACCAGTGTATCGATTATTTTAGGAATATTTGCTATTTTTGTTGACAATATTCTGCAACAAGAAAAGATTTAAGTCCAAAAAAAAAAAAAAAAAAGAAGTAAAGTATCTCACTGAACTCGTCCCATCTACCCTTGGCGTCATCAGTTTTAACAAAGAGGGCACTGACTTCCTGTTCTAAAGCTGGGAACATCTATCAGTTTGTCAGTATGGGACAGGGATGGAAGGGATTACGCAGTTTGCTGACCCCAGCACTTCAACAAGATCTGTATTGAGACGGTGTAAATACACCAGTTACATTTGCTCGCTGTAGGTTATTTGGTAGCCTCAGCGTACCTACATGTTAATTCTCTAAAGAGGGTGCAATAAAGCGGTGAAAACAAACAAGAGAATGAAGGATAGTTCGTTTTCTTTGGCACCTTTTTTTTCCCCATCTGGAATAAAAAGAAAAATGAAAATCTTCAGATACTCACCTTATCTGGTCTGTAATGTCTAATCAAAACCCAACGCAAAACACCGACTCAGTCTCCCTGCCTCTGTGTCCAAAATATACCTTAACTCGGTGTTGACCCAAGATTTGTTTCCCACTATGTCATTTGAGAGCCGCATGGAAAGAGTATCACTCTGCTGTTGATATGACAAATATAGAGTTGAGCCTTGAGAACGTAGCATAAAGGTCAGCCAGAATACAGCCGATAAGACTGTATACATCCAACACCATCAAAGCGCTTTAAAGATGCCAGATGTAGGGTAACGTGTTACCAAAGATGTTCCTTATGCAGTTAAGCAAAATCTAAGCTTTTCTACGTCGAGAATGACGACTTCTTAGAAAAAACAAACAACTGAAATGTGACACTTTATTAGAGAGCCATTTGTTTACGCAACAGTTTTCCAAGGGTCAGTAGGTTAGGCCCTGTTTCGATGATCTTTGCAGATCTCTTCCTCCGTCGGTGAGACGTCCATGTGAGTACAAATAATTTGAATTGCCATTCACAAAATGTACCACAGCCTCCATGTGGTGGTTATATCTGGACACGTTTATCTGTTTTCCCATAATTACCTTCACTATCAATTTCACCTATTTTTAGATGGGTGGGTAACCGGATCGCCTCAAAATGTGCCTTAATGTCTCCAATAGCTGCTTCATATTAACATGCACAGTCCGAACAGCCTAAGCCAAATAAACACAGAGAAAATGTTGTTTTTGAGTAAATAAATATATAATTATTGAATGCAATTTATATGGATAAAAAAACAAAAAACATAAAAAAAGAGAGAAAGAAATACAGAAAAGAGAGAGAGTGTTTTCCTTCCATTGAAGATGCAGGAAAGCAAACAAAATCTTCCCCAGGCAAACATATGGCAAGAGAATGCCAGGATGGAAATTAGGCCAAAATTATAATAATATTTGTGGCCAGAAGCCTACCGAGGACATCTGATGCAAAGCTGGTAAATAAATGCTTTTCTCAGGTAGGAAACCACTCAGGTATTATTTCATTCAAATGAGCCGATGTACAGTTGCAGGCTCTCGTCTCATTTGTTCTTCATACAGTATGTTTGTACACATGCTGAGCTGGTCACCTGCCCCAGAGGATTAGAATGCTAACCAGTTTACATTCTGCCCACAGCTTTTGAAATGATTCAATTTTCCTAATCTTGTTTAGCTTTAGAGTATGTGGCTTTGAGGCAATGTGGCATCTTTTTTCAATCGTGCATCCTTCGGAGTACATTTGCATATCTAAATTTTGTACTGAAATTCAGGACAGGCTTTGCTTTGCGGCCCTCTGAAAAGCCCGAACTGAGACGCAACGCTGGGTCAGCCTGGAGGCTCTGTATATGTTTGATAGGCAGAGATAGCCACCTGCTTTTTTTTTTCTTCTCTTTCTGCAGTTTCTGGGAAATGCTGAACCCCCTTATTGATGTTAATGGGATAGCCTGCTATTCTTCATACGTCAAATCCTCCTCCAACCTCCTAAACATGAATCGTGCTTTTTTTTTGTGTGCAAGTAAAATGCATTCTTAAAGTGTTACTTACAAGATATACAGGATATATACATTCTTATTTGTTTGCATTCACCCTCCTCATTGGATGGGTGTTTACGAAGTACATTATAGGAAATAACAAGAGCCATGTATGTGTACATTTTTCTGAAACATTTAAGCTTATTTTTTCCAAACATTAAAAATGTAACATATTAATTATTTCCACATATTCAGAGAATTGGTAAAACCGTGTAATCTGCTCAACCATCTGATTCTACAGACAGATTAAATGCATTGGAATTAATTCAAAATCTCAGCTGTGTTGCAAAAAGAAAGAAAAAAAAAGAAAGAAAGCACACTCATGTCCTTCATTGGTTTGTACTCACAGACCCGGGCTTGCTGCAATTACCTGCAAGAGTTAATGTGCACTGATCTGTAAAATAATTGTGAAGTGCTGAGAGGTTTTCCATTCCAAGTGGTCCCCAATGAATTGAGTGTTAAGTCCTCATGGCACAATAATGCAGAAGACATTTGTTCCTCAGATTTAGCCAGCAGGGAAGCAGCAGACTAAATGAAACCAGATTTCCTCCTCATATTTGTGCAACTGCTCAGTTGACAAAGTGAGCTACAGCTATGCACTGTATCTGAAAAGATGTCCCCTACTGTGATAGAGTACATGCTGTAAATATTGACAATAGATGATTTTTGAATCCAGTTTCTAATTCACTGTTTTAATTTATTCTGAGAATGCACAGTAGCGGTGAAAATGTCTTTCTCAGAATGATAAAACAATAAAAAAAACTGCAAGCACAGATCATACGTTGCAGGCTGACATTTATTTTATATGATAGTACACTGATATCTGCTTCAAAACAACACAATTTTAAGGGAAGAGTTACTTCAGTACCGTCGGTAATTCATTTCTGTGATAAATAGTAATTCTGTCAATATTTTTTTAAATGCTTCTTGTACAAAGAGCATAAACAAGTTTTTATCAGTGGAACTACGGAGCCCCTTCTTGTGTAAAGGATGCACGTCACAGAATATGAATATTGTTTCAGAGGCTTTAAAATATGACATGAAAAAAAAGATTAATCTTTCTAATCCCAAAAGACCATCTTGATCTCGGAGCTTGGATGCTCACTGTGAATCAAGTGAAAAAAAAAGTATTAAAAAGGGACAAATATCGCTTCTCCATTCGCAGCCAGATGTATGTGATAAAGCGAAATGTCAGCAAAAATACTAAAGCGGGATGTCAGCAGAGCCAGCTGACAGACGGGAGGGAAGAGGTAAAAATGTTCTATCATGTCCGACAAGGTGTTCTTTTTGAGATTTAAAGATCACTGCACAACTTTAAACATGTTTGTCACTTTTTACTCTGACGCCGAGAACTATCATGGGCTTCACAAGAACTTTATCTGCTCAGGCTCAAGGTAAGGGAGAGAGGGGGGGAAAAAAAGTCCATTCCCATTTATCTTAGCCAGGTTCCCTTCAAAGGCAACAAATAAATTACAGTGTACATTTGATACAAATTGATTTCTTAACTCAAATAACAATGTTGTCCCCCCGGTCAGGGCCATGTGTCACTCAGTCGCCAGTCTGAGTGAAAGCCTCAATCTGTCTCTGTGATAGAAATAGGGCTGACACATCTCCACCAAGGAATGCTAATCACGCGGGCCTGGCCTGGCCCTTTGTGGGCAGGCCATGATAAGGAAAATCAGTTTCCCCTCCTGTCAGACAGTGGGGCCTGCGCCCTGATCGCTGTCTGGGAGGAAACAAGCCATGGGCCTGGAAGTTACTGTCCTAGTTGTTTTGTTGTCTCGGTGTAGCTACATGACGGAGGATAGAGCGGGAGAGAGAGAGAGAGAGAGAGGTGGAGGGCAGAATGTTGGAAGAGGTGAAAAAAGTGAGGGAAATGGAACGAAGGCGAGTAAAGACAGAGGTGACAGGTAGATGGCGGAGGAGCTGGGTAAAAGACAGAGAATGAGAAGGGAAGAGAATGAAAGAAAGAGACTGTGAGCAAGTAAGAGAAGGAGAGAGAGAGAGAGAGAGAGATCAGGACAGATGCTATGGTTTTAAAGCCTCGGTGGCAGCTGTAGCATCAGAGATGGAGCTGGAGTGAACCCCAGTGAATATCTTGAGCCGATCTTATCAACGGCTGGGAGAAATGAGATATTGGCAGGAGCTGTTGAGTGCTCTCACAGCTGAGCAGGTTAATAGGGTTGGAAGGCAGGCCACAGGCTAATTGGATTTGCCGTGGCTTGATAAACAGTGGCAAGCCTTTTTTGCCAGCCAAACATACAGGTCGACTTCACCGCCCCACTTCAGCCCCCCCACAGCCCACTTCTCTTCCAAACCCCCTTCGCAACCACAACAAGAGAAGGGGAGAGCAGAATGAAGGCTATTTTCTTCTCCTTATTCCCAACAGGCTGGACTAGGAGGGTCTTGTTTGTGTATCTGCGCTTGCGTGTGTGTGTGTTTGTGTGTATGTGTACACGTGAGAGAGAGAGAGAGAGAGAGAGAGAGAGAGAGAGAGACTTGGCCATCTACTGATTTTAATCAAATACCATTTAACCTGTCTGACCTCCAAGAGTCATCACACATGGCCAGATCAAGCCGAGGTGTTCTTCTCTCTTGCTCGGCATTAGAGCAGTGGGTGTAAAGAGGTTGTCTGTGTAGACTGTTATTTCAACACCTCTCGCTCTAAAAGAAATGCCGGTTTCCACATCATCACCCTTTTTAATCTCACATCAAAACAAGTATTATTTATTCGATAAGGCCCAGGCAGAGCACTGTATTGGCGAGGCTTTAGAAAAGATCACGTCACCATTAAGCTAAAAATTTATTTTGGAACATGCAACAAAATAAAAAAAAAAATGTTTTACTTGGAATTCCAATTATATTAAATAATTTAATTAATAATTTTCTGTCCTATTTGGCTCATTAATGTGTAACTCTTTTTTTTTATGCAATGAAACTGCTCATGTGAAGTTCTTGTTTTTGTCTAACGACCACTTGCAAGCACACAAGTGATACCCTACAAATGATCCAGTCAGATTATTTACATGCACAAACCTATGCCCAGCAGGAAGCTCACATCAAAAGACTACACTTCCCACTCTTCCAGTTAAAGGTCGTCCAATCAGCAATACGAAATCCATACATCTTTGTCAGAGTGTATAAAGCAGGGGCTTCTCTGACTAACTTGGGTTCCCACACTTGTTTTGATCATATTCTAGTAGGTGGCCAGTGTTTGATTCTGTATGTTTGTGTATGTTTTTTTTTTGCCAGTGTGCTGTGTACACTGAAGTGGGTAGTGAGTCTTATGTGGTAGAATTATTTGTACTTCGAGTGTGAGGGCAGGGAGAAAAGCGTATCCATCAAAATCTATTTACAAGGCGAGGGACTTTGAGGAGCAAGCGACACAGACAGATTCAATTTTTTTTCTTCGTCTTCTTCTTCTTCTTTTTTTTTTTTTTGAAGGAATAGTACCCACTGTGAAACACCCTGGGGTGTCACACTGTCCTCATTTATATAAACAGCCCCGACCGGTGGATAACTCCTCTGCATGCTTGGGTGTAGCCAGATTGGCTTAGTTAGTGAGCACCCCACACAAGACAACCCAGGGAAAAAGTGTTTGGAAATAGAAGGGGAGAAAGAGAGGACAGTACACCAGGCTGCCTCTGGATATCCATTTGCAAAAGAAAAACATCAAGGCCTCAGACAGCTTTGAAAGGAGAAACTAAAACGGTGATTGATGTGGAAAAGGATGTTGGACATCAACTGTTGGACAGACTGCATTTGGTAAAAGTTCACAAATTTGCAGATAAGCCCCAATGTAAACGCAGAGAGAACCAGCCAAAAGAATGATAATGGCCTTCGGGGACAGGGAGGCGACTATCTGTTTGTAAAGTCCATTTTGGGATAGGTTTGTAACATTAGACGAACAAGGCCAATCTTGCAGTGCGTGTACATTCTGTAGGAAAAATTCTATCAGCACTCTCGGAGGGGAAACAAGTCCTAGGTTGCTTCTAGGAGTTCTGCTAAATGGACACAGTCTTTAGATTATAAGACGAAGAGATGAGGAGAAAGAGAACGTATGGAGATGGGAGAATGACAAAAAAAAAAAAAAAGAGGAAAAAAAAGGGACGGAGACTTGAAAAAAGAGGCAGACTCTTCCTTCATCCTTTTATCTCAACTGTTGCGGGTGATGGCAGGGTTGAAGGAGGAGGCCGTTTGGCATGAGCCATCTCACAGACTGAATTCATCAGCCCCTATAACTTCAACTTGCCCTTAAAGAATTTATGAATCTTCCGATAGTAATCGGCTGCATCCATTTCCTGAAGAAGAAAGGATAACTGATGTCTGTTAAACTGCCCAAAGGGACTGACCTCCACTTCTGGGTACAGAAGAAGGACACACATACACACAAACAGGCAAGTATGCAGATGCTGTATGTTCAGAATGTGTGCACACATATACACACATACATATACAGATACACACTCAAAAGGCAGATAAAAATACTCCCAATACTTCCTCTCAGTAGCCTTCAGAACCATCAACACCTTGTATTTTGACACAATACTGTAAGCATTGCTTTCTTCCTATGTGCAAACCCCCCCACCCAAACTTCTGCTTTTACAGCTGCTAATGATAACTGATGTATGAATAGACAAAGATATGTATTGTTGGGATGTCAAGATGAAGATCAAATATGCTGCAAGGTTCACAGTCCTGCAGTCTGGTTATTGATGCAAGGGAACCTGTTGTATCTTATTATAGTCACAAAACCCCCCAAAAAACACAACACCTTATATGTATATGTGCATTTCTAACCGTGTGTGTGTTCATAATCTGTGTTTAACAAATATTTGCATCCAACTTTTGTTTCTTTGTTAATTAGTTTTACACCTTTCACACAGAATGGAACAATTTAACAAAAGAAGAAGACATCCGCACAAATCTTAAGCACATACAATCCAACCCAAACCTGCTGCATTGCAATTCATAAAAAAACTCGACAGTTGACAGTCTATACATCAAAAATCTCAATCCAATGTTTCAGATACATTTTAAGTACTTAAATAAAAGGATTTACATATCGGATTTAATTAAATCAGCAGGTTGCTTTAAAGCAACAGACTTTTGATAAATGTGCGACGAGACTTTTGACTACAACTGACATATTGTGATCGCATTGTGCATTTTGGAATCACCTTTAACTCTTAGCATCTACAGGTTCATAACTAGTATGAATATGTCATTTTATACTTAAAGTTTTGGTGATTGCATGAAGTTGAAGACACATTGCGCATGACTCTTTTCAACTTAATGATCTGTCCATATTTTAATGACTCTACATTCAACAGGTACCTGCCTATACATGGTCTCTGGTGTATTTTTAGGCCACTCTGACTTCTGTTTCTACTGTTTTGCAATATATCAACACGCTTTTGATGCAACATAAATCTTAATTTCTACTTGGGTCCATTCCCGTGTAATAGAAATTTAATCTGTATAAAGTAACAAATCATCAGCATACAGAGATTTTTTACATCAGTACCTGTAACTACAATCTATTTCACCTCATCTAGTGAGCTTATTATCTGTGCCAATGGTTCTAAAGATACAGCAAATCAATAAAGCCCAGACTGGGCAGTCTTAATGAGTGCAATGCTCAGCAGGATATCTGTGTGACCACTGATTGCCTGTTTGAACTGCGGCAATAGGGCTATTTTAAAATGTAACACATATATTATTGAAATTGCCATCAAAATGCATTTGTGTATAAAAGGTTGAACCAACCTCTTTTATTATTTTTCTCTTGAATTTCCCATTTCTGTCTCTTTCTCTCTCTGTTTCCAGCAGTAGGTAGCAGTATAATTAGCACCTTAAGTTGTTTTTGGGCCCATAAACTCCTCCAGGTTTGGGATCTGGCTCTGTATGAAGTGGACAGAACACAAGCGCCTTATCTGGTGTTGCCTGTGTTTTCACAGCTGACCATTCCCTTCTTTTTTCCTGACTATCATCTTTCAGGCTGTGCTCAGATTCCATTCCTCACACATCAGAACAGAGACATTCATCTTAAGGATGACATCTGTGGTGAATTTCTCAATAACCTAATAGTCATTCGGCACAGGAGGGGCTAGGGTTTTGAAAGTGGGGAATAGGGGATTATGACATATAAAATGCTAAAACCCTGCTAGGTGGGCGTGGGGCGGTTGCGCATAAAGTTCAAATTTGGTAATTCAAGTTAATGTGGTTTGTGGTCCTCCAGAGGCTGGACCATAATCCATGGCATGATACATTCAAGCCTAGATATGTAATACGTTTTACCAAGGCCATAGGTTCCATATAATATCATTAGCTTGCAGTTAACACAAGAATTTGTAGGAGAAGCAAGTGTTTGTTTACTTTTCTCCCCAGAAAAGGCTGTTAAAGCCAAGAGTAACACCACATTTTACATTGTAGGAACACATGTCATGCACTGAAATGCTTATGTTGGTCTTACTGCCATGGTTACAGAGTGGATTGGATTTCTTCTCCATTTCTCACAACAGACATCCATCTTCTTTTTTTTTCAGAAATCTGAAATTAAGCATTGCCAAATTCTATAAACAAATTACAAATCTTCAGTTTATGAGGCTCCTAATGCTGTAAAAGGCCGCACCCTGACGCAATGTCAGACAATAGTGTTTTATGAGTACTATCTTCTGCCCCAACACCTATATGTGATTTGTATCTGCCATGATCCATATGGTGTGGATGATGTGCTTTGAAGAGGCCCATCAGTCAGTTAATCTAAAAGAAAATAGTAGCAGCAGATATCTCCCTCTTTTCAAGACAAACCAAAGAGAGAGAGAGAAGGACAGAGGGGGATTCAAAGCAGAGCAAAATCAGCTCCTCTCAGAGATGGAGAGGGTGGTTTAGAGGGGGGATTAAGGCACTCCCTCACTGTGGAGCCAGCTTTTATAAGGTACATCATATTACTTCAGCTTCACACTTTCATAGATATATCATCATCTGCCTCCCACCAAAGCCTGGCTGTTATGCCTGCGTATTCTGTCTCAAACAAGATTAATACTTATACACTTGGTGTGTAAGGAAACACAGTGACAGTAAGCTGACAGTACCTACTGTATGTAAAGCTTACACCCAGTTCAATATCTTGTTTAATGTGTAACCCTGTGGAGATTATTCCCTAATGCACCTCGGCTCCTGATGATCTCAAATGAAACCTTGTGTATGAGCATGAATGCAACTAATATTTTAAATGTTATTTTTCTCTCTTAGTCTTGTAAAGAGCAGTGCTGCAATGGTTTTGTGCCTACACTGATGTATTGTTCTGTCTTTTTCACAAAATGATCGGATGGCAAAAACATGGACAGAGACTGAGATCAAAGCTACCATGAACGTCTTTTGCTTCACACCAACCTCTTAACCAATCTAGAGCAGGCTAAACACAGACAAATTATGGCTTGACACAGTTCATCTCCCAATTAATTGTGAAAGAATATTCTTTAGTTTGTACCAGTTTCCAAACAAGAAACCTGACAAAGGGAATATGTAAAAAATATATGTATATAAATATATATCTATATATATTTATATATATATATAGATATATTCTTTTATGTCAAGCCAGTGTCCTAGAGTAAGATTAGGGCTGCTGTGAGCATGTTTGACTAGTCAGTTCATTGCCTGGGGAGAGTCCCCAGGCAAAATCCATACCCTGAGTTCAGTGCTGCCTTTAGAAGCAAGCCACGGAAATGATTAGTGCTGCTCAGCTGAAAAGCACAAAGGGGCCCGTTGGCTGGCCCTGAAAGTTTCAAAGTGAAACCAGTACACCTTGTGTCTGTGTTAATTGATCACAGGCACATTATCTTGCCTGTTCAAGGCTTAATTTGCCCTCTGAATCAACACCTTTTGTCGACTACTGCAGTCATTTGTTGGAAGGGGAAAAAAAGAATCACCACAGCTTAATCATTCCAAGCAGGTGTGAGTCCCAGCCAATTTTCTGCTCCCTTTTGTCATTTAGTCTTCTCATACAGGTTGTATTTCATTGCACGGAGTGGAATTTAGTGGCTCTTTTCAGTGCGAGGAATGAATATTACAGAAAATAAAACAGGAATGGAACACGCCTGTGCGTGGATGTGCATGTGTTTTGCAATAAATTAAATTGTTTGTCAGATAGGGAGAAGATAGAGTGGCCTCATAAGAATACTAGTTCTGTGTAAGTTTTAGATGCCAAAAAACATAAAGATCCAGAATTGCAATAACTACATATATATGTGTGTGTGTGCTTATGTTTTTAAATAAATTACAGCAGTAAATATGATAAAATGATATTTTCTATACAAAAAAATGCAGCACAATACAATCAGTATTTTAACAATAGCGGTTTTTATTTAATCCAGGCTTCTGACAATTCATGCATCAGTGCTTCAGAAGATCAGGAATCCATGAATACATAAAGTCAGAAAAATAATATGAAAAAGAGTATAAATCTCTCATGTATCTCACTGACAACTATAATACATTTATACATTATTTGCAGTGATACATCCCAAACCTATTTTATTTTCAGGCCGTAAACAGTGTTGAATGCTGGTACACGATGCATGTTTTTCAAAGCTTTGTCAAATGGATGCTTCTTGTTTTTATTCAAATTGAAATAATATTGTCACCTTAGAAGAATATTGATGTGTTGGATAAGCCTCTGCAGTAAGTATGCAGAGGACTATATTGCAGATGCTCGTGCAGCAGAGTGAATCTGTCTTTTACTAGATGGAGACGATCTTGTTTATTAGCCTGTTAATTCGTGTGAACTTCAATCTAAATATTTTTTGACGTGGCAAGCTGTAGAAAATCATCCAAAAGTAAATACATGACTTTAAAAAAACAGAAACATTTTTTAAATTGTTTTGAAATAAGATTAAAAACTCAGAAATGGCACAAATAGATGCAAAACTACAGTGGAATGACAAAAGTAAACATTTTTGGGAAATTCTGGTGGCGTACTAAGTACTTACTTTGCAATTTTGGGGCTCAAACATCTGTCCTTTATCCGCCCTGTGCTTCTCTGCATGCTTTTATTATAATCGAGCAGAATTCCCTCACAAATAAATCTTATTTTATTAACCGCACATGTTTTCCTCCTAAGACTCAGTAGGCCTTTGACAAGGTGTTAAATGTCATTTGAAAAAGTGACTCATGGCCTGATTCTATATGACACGGTTGGCTTACTACAGTCGACAACTCACCATGCATTTGCTTTGAGATAAGAATGTTATCAACACCCTGGTGTCTGTGCAATGAGGGTGATTAGAAGACATATAGTACAAACACTTCCATTTTGACTTCAGAAACCTTACCTCCACCCATTTGTAGCTGCACAAATCTATCATAGGAGGGGATCAGCTAAGGGAAATGTGTATTTCATTTCAGTTGCTGTCCCCTTTCTTAATGGGTAGCCATCCAGAGAGAATGAAATGATTGATTTTTGTCATCCTGAATGAGGATAAATGAATGGAAGCTAAATCTTCCATGAGGAGGAGGTGGAAGAGGAGTCGCAGGAGAGGGTTGGGGGGGGCTTAGCTTTCCTTGCACGTCTGGCTAGACGGAAACTCAGCAAACCTGTACGGCTGTAACAGGGGAAAAGAATAGAGTGTGTGTATGTGACTGAGAATTACAGCCGGTGTGTGCGCACATGGGCACTCATGCACGTGCGTGTTCGCTTACACTTTGCTTCTAAGGTTACCTAATGAAATATTGATGGGAGATGTGGGAAGTGCGGGGGCTGGGTTGGCTGGGGGTTGGTGGTGTTGGAACTGTAACTGCTGCTTCCTGTAGCTTGGGACATCTCTGTCACTCTGGATCTCAGCGAGACAGCCCTGCCCTAATTTAATCTGACTTTGAATGAGTCTGTATCACAGGAGTTAAAAAAAAAAAAAAGCAAACTTACTTCACTGCAAAGAGTAACAGAGAGAGAGAATAAAGGAAATGAAATCGAGAAAAGGTGGTGCTGAAAAGTTCACAAACACATCATAATCAATATGTAACGTTGCCTGTCAAAGATGTCTAATATATACTTTTCAAATGTGACAAAACAAAGAGCTTATTATATAGATGCGACGCAGCACCGCTCAGGCTATTATAATGTCTGACTGATGTTATGCTGCGAGTGTGAGTCCGCTAATGGACCGAGATACATCTTGGGATTCATTTCATGATTAGATGCAGCTTAGTAGTTTCTCGGCAAAAAGATAGCAAACTGTGAACTGTGTGACAGCAACGAGCTGCTCTACAGAGCGGCTGCTGCATAATTACCTGCCTCTGACACCATTTAGTATGTCCATCTCTCCACAAAACCCGAGGCAGAGGTCCTTCAGCATCTATCACGAGTCGCATTGTTTGAATCAAGACCGGCTTTTTTTCTAATTTGGCTTTGCTTTGTAATGTGAGACTATAAGGGCGGCAAATGTTCCTATTAGTAAAATCCCAAAACAACTGTGTCTGTGTAGGTACACGATGGCTAAAATACAGGTCATCCGAGGCCTGTTTATTTTAAGCGACATCACTCACCGGCACAAATTCAAATGATTAGATTTAAAAATGTTGCGAAAACGTTGTCCGCCTCATTAACAAACATCAATAATTAAATATAACGCAGTTCATAATGGCACCACCTACTATGACCTCAATAATAAACACAAAACAGAATCATTACATTTTTGCTAACATGTAAAGAATTTGTGGTAATGTTGTTATATGGGATTGCTTTACATTTCATTTGCAAAATAAAACAGCTGGTGGTGATCCTTTTGGTCTTTGAAGTAAAGCAAAATATGCATCTTAAGAAAAACCACTGCGCTTAAAAAGAGACATGAGGGATGAAAATTCTATTTCATTACTCCTCTTTATTTCACCTACTAGTTTTCTCTGTTATGGGGCGTCATACTTTATCCAGGTTCTTGATTCCACTCTGTCTAAGTAGCTCGATAAGTGACAGCACATGTGCCAATAGCTTAGAGTTCCCAAGCAGAGTTGGGAGTAACTGATGCAGCTCCTGTGAGTTCAACCAAAGGATATCGAGATGTTTTAATATATTGGAAATTTTAGCGACTGCAGAACACCACTGAAATGAGATATTATTGACCCGCCAAAAACCATTCTGAATGACATCCACAATAATTACACAGCAAGTCACATGCAACTGCCAAACTAAATGAGACACATGCTTGCGAAATGTGAACATGGTGTTTTGATTTGTTTGGCACTCACAAATGCCAAAAAGTCATCTAAGTACTCATCTTTGCGGTGGAGATATCTAAATGTGCCAACCTGAGCAAAATTAGGTCTGTTGGGAATGAGAATGATTTTTATCGCATCCATCATTTTGTGTGTGTAGCAAGCACTTGGAATAATCTGCTAAAAATCTACCAGTACAAAGATTTTTCATATTCCATTCTCAAGTACTTCTCTATCTTAGCAAGCCAATCGTAAACCCTTTAAAGCTTCTATTCTGAATAAACAGATCTAACTTATCCGTTTTCACTCGCACTTTCCATGACTTTTTTTTTTTTCTTTCACAAACCAATACACAAGAAAAATAGAATTAATAGGTTATATTTTTATCGACCCTCTTATCAGAGTGGCAAAATGTATTCGACAACAGCAAACACTATGTTTTCTCCTTGCTATCTCTGCTAACATGATGACGGCTAGCGTGCACTAATCTTGTAAAGTCAACCTTTTAAAAGGGAAGAGGCGGCGGATGGGGCTGGGAGAAAAAGGGCTGGACGGACAGCTATGTACAGGATTGTATCCGCACTAGGAGCTGCCCCTGTCCATATCCAATGTAAGGTTATAGGAATATCATAATCCCTCCTCTGAGCTCCTTTGCGCGGAAGATGATGACTAAATTTCCAGTGTCTTATCACACACTCCCAGACTGGAACTAGTACAAGGGGTTCTGAGGGAGGAACCCAGCATGAAAAGTGCTGGGGATGAGATGATCAGATTAGCGGTGGCTATTGGATTTGTTTGTGGTGGTTGCAATCGGAGCGAAGCAGGCGTTGTTCAAAATGCCCATGGAGATGCAAAGCCTCCACCGATCCTTTCACCCATAAAAAATAAATAAATACTCTTCTTGGGGGTTTTTTCAGGAGTGTAATGTGGGGTGCTCCTGCAGGGGTAGGTGGGGGTTGAGTTGGGGGGAAACAAATTTAACACTTCAGGGGCTTGGAGAGGGAGGGAGGGAGGGAGGAGGAGTGGGGGGAAGTTGTGTATTTTATCAGGTGGGAGGATGCTGGACTACTTCACGCAGTGAGACAAGTGGGATTGACTGGCGGTATTCAGCAGAACGCAGGCTGGTTGAGTGCTGATGGCTGCCTGCGAGGCGGAAGGCTGTGGCGGTAGGTCTTCAGAAACCTCACCTGAGGCACAGTGAGCCATTGTGAATTCAGGAACCTCTCCTATACCATGCATGCCATGTGCAGGGCTGGATTGGGGAGGAGACAACAGGCAGCGCTGCAGATGCCTCGGAGGAAGGCAGAAAAGCAGGGAGGGTGAAAGAAGTGGGGGCTGAAGGGGAAGAGAGAGTTGGCTGATGCAGGGGATGAGCTCCTCTAAACCAAGATAGCACAGACCAAGAAAGTGTGTCATTGTTCAATGAGACAGGAGAGAGATCCAAGTAAAGGGATATTACATATAGAAAATATGTCTTTAAGGTTTCAGTGGCGGTATCAATCATTGTAATGACTGTGGGATAGATTCTTAATGATGATGAAGTAAATACTGCTCACTGTATTGAGGAATGGAGGCTATTTCAAAAGGAATCCTTGCAGGACTCTTGGGGAAAGACTTAGCAGTGAGGGGCAAAAAAAACCTGCAGAAGACATTATTCGGTGAATATATAAGTTAGTTTTTTATTATATATGTTTTGCTTTTTGGTAATACTTGAGGATATGTCTTGTTTGTGTTGTGTAAAAAATAAATTTGCATCAGCGCTGCATAAAACAAGGCTGTTAAGCACTCAGTGTCAAATCACATATCTGCTGGGTTTAAATGCATCACTCCCATAAGCATTCCAGTCTTGCAAGCTATTTTCCCACATGTTTAATTTTGTTAAGTGATGCAAAAGGATGTCAATACTGGTCTGTACCACTTACCTTGAATACCTTGTGCGGACAGCAGACAAAGATGTGGCTTTGCTTATATGACATAATACAGCGGTGCACTTTGTACCCCTAAGCCAGGTCATTTCAATAGAGAAAAAAGCCACTGAGTCAGCTTGGCGAGACAATGTCGATAAGGTAATGGCACAGATCAATACCAAAGATTTGAGCCAGATCTTAATTAAAGAAACAGCTGCTGATACAAATGATGTTTTCAATGTATTGATATCGCAGGGGGGCAAAGGGTGGGTTGGCTGTAGCGGAGCACCTGATCAATGTACTTAACATTAGCATTCCTTTTCATCATGTACCAAGATCACTTAATTCTCCCTCTCCTCCTCTTGTTCTATCACTCTATCACTCTCCCTCTCTTTTTCCAAGTGCCTTTTTCAGAACCATCGGGGGCAACTCGCATCCCCCCTCCCTGCCCCCACCTCGCAAGGTGAACTTGAAGGTCTGCAAGGTTGTGCTTTTATGTGTCTCAAACTTCCTGTGGTCACTGTGTGTTAAAGCGGTGAAAAATCAAAGACGCTGTTAAGACCAACAACAGGATTCAAGCATCAAATGTATGAAAATCAATTGTCTTTCACACAGAAAAAAAAAAAAACACTTTCAATTACACAATGCTAATCTTTGGGAGAGGCTTTTTTTCTCCCTCTTCAATGTACAGGTTAATGATGTCAAATAATTGAAAGGGGATTTCTGGATTACTCATATGGAATTTTATCTTTTCTTTGTACTGCTCCCTTGTGTATTGTTCTTTGGAAGAACAGGTTGAAAAGGAGGAGCTTGTCATGACTTAGAAAAATGAACAAAAAAGCAAAGCCCACGTTGTAAATTCCTTATGCAGAAAACCAAGACAAGAGAGTGTCTGCTGTCTCCAGGCAACAGCGAACAAAAAAAACAACAACAACAAAAAAAAACTTAAGATGCTGTAGCCTCTTGTGAATGGTAAAACAATAATTATTAAAAGGGAAGCTGAATTGATGGATCCCATTAAAGCTAACACAGAGTCTCCAGAGGCCTCGCAGCACAAACAGTCCAAAGTCAATAGTGCGATTCCCCAGGTATCCCTGACCAGGACCCAGTTTAAAGAGACATCAATCTGGCATGTCAGTTCCCAGCTAATGAAGCTACAGCCGATCAATATTCAGGATACTACTACTACCTTAAATGAAGTACTAATGCTTGTAGAGATTACACCATATGGGTTCACACACTGAGAAGTTTTCGTCTTAAACGCGTAGAGTCACGTCACAAAATGACAGCTTTGTAAAATTATGATAAAATACTGTAAAATTCTTTGTAAATAAATTTCAAACACTGAAAAAACATACCCTTCTTCATTGCATTGATCTGCAGTAGTGTGAAAGATATAATAATTATCTAGCTACTGGTCATGTCTGTGTGAATTAGCAGTGTACCATCAACGTCCAATGTGAATTTTTCTACTTAGCATCAGTTTTTCAAATAAATGCATATTAAAAAAATCTGTCAGGATAGTTGAAAACAAACTACTGATACAAAAGCAAAGTTGAGAGTCAAGGTTATTTTAGTTTAATTTTATAATATTAGGGCTAATGTAAGTATCAACATTCCAGAAAGATTTTTAACTCCAGTCAACATAAACATGTGCGACCACCGAAATTCTGACTATATGTGATAATCAAATGAATAATATATAATTAGCAGCCTGGTTATCCCTTTGTGACATGCACATTCTGTCCAAAAGCTTTTTCTTTTTTTAAACAGCATTCTTATTTGAACCTTTTTTCCCCTCATTCTTTCATTTTATGCATCACATGTTAATGCTACTGAAAGTTTTATCATTCCCTTCCATTATCCTAATGCATGTGATATGTGAAAGCTCTCTAAATCATGTATTAGGGCATTGTGCTATGTAAAACAGACTGAATTACACTATATTCGGGGATAACAAGGACATTTGTCTTTGAACTCATCTGATGCTTTTTAAAAAAAGAGACAGGAGATAAAGTGTCTGCAGCGTCCTTTTCAGTGCACCAGATAGTATTCAAATTAAAACTGCATCTTTACTTTTTTATTTTTATTTTAATCAAACATATACTCTCATATGTGTGTCTTGGATTGCAGGCCAGGCATGTTGGGGGGTTTACAGCCAGTGCACAATCCTGTCCGCAAACCAAAGAAAAAGATATAGCGAGGAAAGAAACAACAACAACACTCATTCACATTTCCACCCCAAACTGAATATTCTGCACCAAGTAACAAAACAATGAGATTAAAGCATCCGGAGCCTTTTTGAAATCAAATGTATTGCACACTAAAGCACTGAAGGCGGTGTAGTGGATGTAGTAGCTCAATCATTACCAGTTAATAAGGAGGGCTAGGTGTGGTAGAGAATTGACTGACATCCTAATACTGAAATAATTTCCACTTTCTCACCACCTCCCTCTCGCAAGGCAGGGAATTATTATTATCACATCAAAGGCTTCCTTTAAAATGGGTATAAAAATCATTTAAACAGAGAATGGCGGTGATTATTCAAACTAGGTTATTTGCCAGGGTGTGTATGTAATATGGCATCGTCGTCAAGACAACTTCATTTCCCGCTAAATTGCTGTCTGTCACCAGAATAAGTAAATTTGCCACTGTTTTATCAGCATCATTGTGTCAAGTTAGGGGGATACATCAAACAGTCAATCTGATCAACAGGAAATGAACACACAGTGAATAATGCAATGACTGAAAGGAGAGCGGATTGGTCTATTGATGTGCCGAATGTAAATGTCCCCTCCTGGGTTTTTTTTTTTTTTTTGGTTTTGTTCAAAGGCATTAAAAAAAAAAAAAAAACTCCCATCATCCAGTGAAATGTTGGCTTATCATAGTGGCTCTAGGACTGTATTTATTACCTGTTACCTCAGCGGGCTGACATTTAAATTTAAAATGTATAATGATTCTCAACCTAAATATGCACACACACACAGGTTAACACAACATAGATATGAATGTATTGAAGACCAGTCACTTGTAAGCATATTAATACAGTGACTTCACTATACTTCAGACTAAGGTCCGTGTCAGTCTTCGCAGCTACCTCTGGTAAAAATTATGACTCCCGCTGTTCTCGTTTGAACCTATGCATCCAACGTATAAATATGACCTCAGTGGGATCATTTAACCGCAAGATTCCAACACGCTGAAATTACCTTTTCTTATGCTCAAGAGAGAATTGTGATACTCTCCAAAAGATTGGGCGAGAGAGAGAGAGAGAGAGAGAGAGAGAGAGAGAGAGGAGGGAGAAAGAGGCAGACAGAAAAAAAAGGGGGGGAAAAAACAACATAATGGAGTTTGGAGGTCTTTTGTGGAGCTGATATTGTCTCTTAGTTTGATGTTTGCCTTCAGGATAAAAAGAGCTCCTTTGGAGTAACAATATACACCAAAATAAAGAATTGAGCTTGAAAGAAAAAGGGACAACAGCAATAACGGAACAATGGTGCACAATGGCAGGTATTTAACTGCCCTAGGAGAAGAGGGATGGGTTTACGGTCATGTCTCCCAGAATAACGCCTCACAACTAAGGTCACAAGAAATGTTTCCTGGCTTTTCAAAACCTGCCTGGATTCATTATATTTTGAGGGGATCAGGCCAGAGATTCATGAACAGCGGTTTAACCCCCCCAATTAGTCAAAGTCCCTCTGAGGCATTCTCTATCTCGTGTTGATACATGAGGCTACGGTGACAAACCTGCCCCGAGGTTAGATGATTCAACTCCAAAGTGAGTTCAAAGCACTCTTGTTAAACTTGGAACACAATACCGCACTGCCAAGGGTAGAGGTACACCCTGAACAGGCAACAATGGCCAGGCGCTGTATTGGAACACCTGAAAACTATAGAAGGACATGGACGAGGACATCACGTCATCCCTGTCCTCAATGTTTAATTGACACTGACGATTTTAGGACAATGATTAGACATGACAGGTAAATCCTGAGCCAAAGCAAGACAGGAGAACAACAATAATTTCATCCTTTTGGCAAATAAAGTATCAAAAAGCAATGGTATTAGGTATGTTTTACTTGCTTCTTATCATGTTAGCATATTTTTTGACAATTATCTCTACAGAATTGGAGGAAAGGTAACGGTATCAAGCACAATAGCGACATATATCAAGATTCAAGGTTTTTCTAAGGCCCCAAGTCGAAATCCAGCCAAAAGACAGGTTTTTCAGACACATAAATTGGCTTGACTCGACAAACAGTTCCCACTGTTAATACGTTATATATCTTGAGCTTCATGTAAAGCCAGAACTGCCTTAACAAACGGCCAATACGGAGCTTTGCTGTAACACGCCCAGAGTCTAAAGAGTCACAGATCTTGTTTCCATCTTGGCCCCACAAGTGGAAAATAAAATTTGCTCCATTAAAGCACAGTAGTAATTCAAGATGGTAGTATGTCATTATGGCGGTTTGCTCAGAGACAATAAAATGAAACATGCTCAGTGCTTTAAACTATAGAATCAATTGGTTTGTTGAATTTGGCAGACAGCTTTAGCACTACAACGGTATTTTTTTACTTTTTTTTTTCCAAACAACTTCATATTCATGTTCACTTCAAAACACGGCCATCCTTTTAGTCTCTCTCCTAACATTTACAGCATTTTAATGATGACAGTCTAATTATAATTGTTGCCAGGCCCACACGTACCTTGAGTTTTACTAAATATTTTTGCTGCCTAACTTTAATAGCACCACTCCCATATGAGTGGTACATCGGAAATGCATATGGTTGCTTTTATAAAGCACTGACAGATGACCTGTTTTGTCATTTTAAGTTGAAAGACCTTGATGTACAGTCATGTAAGCCAATATATGGTCATTTTGCTCTCATCTCTTCTTACCAGAAAGATTAAACAATTTATCGGTTCCAGAGGAAATGGCCCAAGTCCAATCCCATTTTTTTCTTCCTCCTGATTCTGTAATAGAGTTGTCAGGAGACTGGAGATTTTTTTATGTATTTATTTATTTTTATTTTTTTGCCATTCAAAAGTGCTTTTTGGTTATCTATATCTCAAAAGCTTTCGACTCATCAATGAGTAATTTCAAACTGTTCCAAGATGATAGGTGTGTGAATAAGAAACATTGCCCGCAGCAAATAAAGAAAGTGGTTGAAAGAAAAAAAGAGAAAAAAATATTTATATATATATACAGTTTTTATATATAAGGGGCTGCAGTGAAGAATGCAAGGAAGATAAATAAGACAGATACTTTGTTTCATTGTCAGTGGCACTCCAGGGTTATTTGAAGCACTTATTTATGCACTGTAAGCAGAACAATACCGGCGAGCAGAAATGATTAAATACAGACTCTTCAAGCAATAGACATCTCATTGTGGTGGGCCCTGGCTTGCCACTGGGCCAGCTTGATAAAAGCACTATGAGCTGATAGCTGATACAATTTGCCGGCGATTTGAATGGGAGAGGCTGGGAGGAAGGGGCTGCGGCTCAGTTGGTCTGTCGCTGACAGCCTGTATAAGCTATAATAAAATCATTAGAATGTAAATGCTTTATTGCAAAATAAGAGCCTCAAGCTAGGGTGACATTATCTGCCGCCACCCGAATGAAAGCGCCGATTAGCATTCCCTGATTCAATGATAGAAGCAACTTATCTTTATTAAAATTTTTCAAATCGAGTCTTCATTTTTCATGATTGAGTTTTAAGCAAATGTAATATCCAGTTCAGTTTGTGTATGAAATGGATGGAGGGAGGGAGCAGGATGCCCCAGAAATAATTAGTGTACACATTTCTTGCCTACATGTGTTTCATAACCAACAAATTGGATTTCATATTTGACGTGTCACTATCTAATACATTTGCATGAAAATATGGGGCTGAGTTTACAGAATAATTACTGAAAGTGTACACCTCTTTAACATGTGTCTCATAAGAATGAAATTTGATTTGTTTGAATGTGACTGTCGTGGTGTTGCCAAATAATTGTTGCGGAATATGAGGGTTAGACGCTGACTTGATTTAGATGTTCATATTCATGACACACACACATTTTCAGCTGAGTCTTTAAGCAGGCCGATGCTTAGTAGGCAGACAGTCAATTCTTATGCAAATAGCCTGCTACTGAGTACGGGATATAATATGCTGTAGATCAAATGTCACACTGGGAGTAAGAGTCTGTGTGATATAAAAATGGCTGACTTACATATTGTTCTGTAATATATGCTTCCTAATTTGATATTCCTATTTTATCTCTTAGATGTAATTCCCCACCCTCCCCCCAAAATGTACAGCTTTATAGGAAGGCTGGTGACACACAAGATATCCTCCGAGTTGTTTGCGACACCTTTGAACAGTTAATGGTTGATAAAAGTGATTGTGTTGAAATGTGTCAGCACTCTATACAACTGATGTATGTATTTGGTGTCAGTCTGATCTGTTATACCATTCCTGGCTTATCACAGTTGTCCATTTCCAGATCATATTTAGCAGCAAATAGCCTGAAATAAATTGCTGGGAAAAAATAAATGTAATTTTGCATCTTGTGAAAGCAAACAATTATTGATGCAAGCCAACAAACCTTTCAAGATAATATAAGAATATAATTTGTAACGCTACTTTTTCATAACACTGTAAGACAGGTGGATGAATTTAAACTGTAGCCTGCTGAAAGGTCCTTATGGAGGGAGCTTTAATCTGCCCTTCTGTTTGGCCCTGTGTGAACTTAAGAACACGTCTCTGGAGCAGCTCCCTGCTTACTTGGAGCTCTTTAACCACTGGAATTGTTCTGAAGAGCAACAGTACACTTCGACGGTAACGCAGCCAACAAGATGTCTTTCATACTGACAAGACAACGCATTGCTTTCAGTTGCAGTCAATGTCAAGGTTTTCACACAGAACATCCGAGATGCGTGTGTTGGGAGCGGTATTGTTAAGAGCTCAGGATAGTCCTACACAATGCAGTTGTTATGGTGCACCCAGAGGATTTGCAGCGGAGTTCATGTGCGCCCTCTTATAGCAATCACTAGGTCATACATCTTGTGGAGTAAATTCAAAATCCCAGACCTCTGCCCGATTCATCGAAGACAAAAGGGGGGACACAAATTGGTCCGAAAACACAGTGTAAAAAGAAAAGCTTACATTAAGCTCAAGGGGACTCAAGGGACCCGGACCAATCGTTGTATGCGAAGAAGAATGGTGGTGGAGTTAGGGACCGGGCACTAGTAGATAAATCACTGCCATCATGCAGATTTACTGTGTTGGAGTGAAAAGATAAATGTGTAAAAGGGGTGTGTGTCAAAACCCGCGGTGCAGGGCCACACGGTAATGCTGTGTCAGTAATTGAACTTTGCTATAATTATCCTGAGGAGATAATATTAACTTATAGTCTTTGCGTGAGAAAGAAGCTGGTCCATAATTCATTTAGTGGATAGGGTGATGGTGCTGGATGGCACTCTCTCACTGTCCCTCTCTCTCTCTTTCCTTTCGCCTGCATTGTGTTACTGAAATATGACGGCTCCATTTTTATCCTGTCACAATGACAACTGATGGGCTTATTTTCCTGTGGCCCCAGGGGATGATGAAATAGTAAGCAAACATTCTTTCTCAGGAGGAGAAGGGTGCTCCATCATAGCGGCTGGGGCCGCCACCGCCGCTTGTGTTGTGTGGCAATAACAGGAGGTTATGGGATACAATACACTTGGCCTCCTCCTCTCAATACAGAGGGCCTATACACTGTCGCTTCTTCACAGTTTCTTTAGTGTCGCTTTTTGCAGTTCACAACATCACCTTCACGTCATAAAGTGTTCTCTTTTGGGTGAGTTTAAAAGTCTTTACTTCAAATTTCGCAGTTCGGATTTTTTTTTCTTTCTTTCTTTTATTGATGGAATGTCATTATTTCGCATTTGCGCAGCGATCGGGTAATTGCTTTCATGGGCGATGGCCTTGTTGTTTTACAAGAAGTATGATATTCACCACATTTGTTTAAACAGAACTACATGAGTCTTTTATCACTTTTCTATTCCACAAAGTCCTTGTAAATTAGCCAGGTGTCAATTTCCCGTGCTAAAATTGATGTCACGGCCGAGCTGGGCTGATTTATAGAGAGGCTTCTTGTAAAAACCTGACACCCAAGGGCCCATTATTTACACCAAGCGGCACTCCTTCAGTCTAAGCAGCTATAAGCAAAAGGTACCAGGGCAAGGTTGCGACATCTACAATAGGTCAAAATAACACTGCCACTTGGCTCTTGCCGTCTGACAATATCCCATTCATCTCATTTGAATAATGAGGGATATTGATGGACATTAGCTGAGGGAATGCGACTGCAGGCACCTGAGGGGGCTGAACACTGTCAGCTCTTATTTTCTCGTCCAGTTTGTTAACCAAGTGTGTGAAGCAGCGGCAATAAAAGCGATAAGAGCATTCCTCCAGCCGCAGCGCTGCTACTCCAGAGTAAACACCGTCAGACCCCAGTTTATCACCATGCTAACTGGATTTAGACAAGAGCTACAAAGGCAGCTTGAGCAGATATCCAGTGACAACAATCAAACATTATAACAGCTCTCATTGTGTGCGCAGTCATTTCCATTATTGATATTCAAAGACGTTATTTTGAATTATAAATACACGGCTCTAATCCTCATTACTCCGTCTTTCTGGTGGTGGAATAAAACTGCCTGCTGGAACACCCACCTTGGTGTCTTGTCAAGTCACAGCCAGCGGGGGCTTTTGTCTCCTCGGTGTAAAGAGAAATGACAGTGTAATGTGATTTACAGACGATCGCTTCAGCTCAATTAAATTAAGTCCCCAATAATCCATGATGAATGCACACCTACGCCAGTCATTAGGATTCAAAACAAAATATGGGCTTATCGTATCATGGCACCATGGAGGGAACACACCCTTTAATAGATGTGCTGATTCATTTAGTCATTTATGTCACAGTGTGTAATGCATCCACTGTCTGTTTGCCGCTAATGACTAGTAAGCCTCTCAAGAAGCCAAATCCAGGAAAGAACTGACTGGGAGGCAAACCACCAACACACAGCACATCAAAAGGAATATTAATTCATGGGATTTAGAATAAAATTTTATTGCATTTTGGAGAATATTTCAGGGATTTTAGCATACGCTGTGGCATTCTGTAAGTAACAAAAAATAAATTAAGTATTGTGTGATGCTTTCTCTTTTCCTCTGGATGAAATGTGGCTGATTTTAAAGGCAAAAGAGAAAGCCAGGGCGGTCGGAGAATGCTTGGCCACCACATTTTGATTGACAGTGTCATATTTGTAAGAGGGTTATGAACCACAAAACAAGGGTTAAAGGGAAATTGACCCAGCAGTTGACGGGTGAGTGATACACTGAACTGGAGGTCTTTAATCTTGCTGTTGAGCTTACATGAAGCTTATATAACAAATTACAATGCCTACAGGGTAATACATCACCTGATGGACTCCTTCTGCTTCTCTGTCTTCTGTCCTTCTCCTTGCCTGCCCAGGACAGGCCTGGTAGATGCACTGGAATAAGGATGTATGGGAATATACTGTGCTCTCTGAATATCATCAAGACGGATGATCTGTCAATAGGGACTCAATTGTTCAGTGGAACTTGGATATCTTATATTATCAATATCAAACTAACTAACTTACATTAAACGGAATTATATGAGATACTGAAAAGTTTTTGGCTGTTTTTCATGCAAGTTTGTTTTCCTTTTTTTGGATAGCGCCAAAGCTTTAATAAAATAGACATCTGTACGCCCCATTAAATTGTAAATAAACTACTTTACCTGATTTATTATCTGTATTTTACAGATTTAAATCAAACTCAAATCACATATTTTCTGTAGCTGATCTGGTACTGTCATGATCTTTCAGGTTCTGACACTCCCCATATTCAGCAGTTTCATTGTTAACCTGTGATTTATTTGCCTTTTTTTTGCAATATAATTTCTCTATTTACTTTTTAAACTATATTTTTTTTATTTTCTGTGCAACTCTCTCTTACAGTTACTACATTACCTCACTGCTAAAATTGTCCCCAAAAACCTGAAAATAATTACTATTCACCTGATTCTTGATATGTTTTGACTAAACTGCCAAGCTTGTGCTGATTTAGACTTGATTCTTAACCAAAACAACAGACCGTACATTATCCACCGCACCAGGTCCCAACACCGTCATTTCCCCTCTGAATCCCTGGCATCAGACACCGAGATATATTCTCTCGATAAGAGAGACTCTGTCTGCCTTAAACCATGTCCTGGCTGCACCTGGTGAATGATAAAATGTATGACTTCTCAGATAAGCCCACAAGTAGAACAACACTGTCCAGGTGCAGATTATTGGCGAAGTATAAGCCCCGTCTTGGTATGCAGAAGGAGGCAGATTCTTCCGATAGCTCTGCAAAAGGGATTCAACTTCAGCACCCCAGCTTTAGATGTATTCCGCTGTTCTGATCTCCTTAGACTAGTGTAAGGTCAGAGGTCATCCTAAGTGCTCACCGCAGTACGGTTTGAGATATACTGTCAGGATGTCACGTTTTGATCACTGTTAATGCAGGTTTTCTCCAATATCACAAATGTCCGCGCACTCTAAAACTCTGTAATTACAAAAAGCTCTACGCCCAGCTCAGAGGCTACAAGCTACACAGTTATTGCACCATTATAAAAAGGTTGGATCACACAATGTACAAGTCACAAGTTTAACTCCACTCACAGCTCAACGAAGGTTATAAAGTTACCTGTGGATGTGGAGACCTTAACTGTCACAATCCAGACTCCCAAAGCATCTTTAAACAGAACTACTGATCTTGGATCATAACCTCTCATACAGTAATTGGTGGTCCTGGTTCAGGGGCATGCAGTCAGCACTTCTCCCAGCGAATAAAGCTGTCTTAGGCTGTTCTGGCAGGCTGACTAATCAGGCGTTACCCACAGCCAATTTAAGAGCATCTTAAAGGGGATGACAGAGGCATCTTAAGTTTCTGTAACCTGGGGACGAAAGCAATCAATTTAAAGCAGTGGTTTCAGCTAGTGAATCTGTAGCTGCATGTTAGCGTCAAAATGTGGCAAATGCAGCATTTTTGGGGTTCGTTTGCTTCATTAAGTGACCAAAATAGCTCCTGCTAATACTGTTTTAATGAGTTATTTAATGCACTACCTGAGGCTTCATTCCATCACCGTGTTTGGAGTTTTGTCAGTGCTGCTGGATTCATGTTATTTGCCCCCTTTAAAGCTATCAAATATAAAGGATAAAATCTAACTTTTCTCAGGGCACAGAAGTCATCAGATAAAAGAACAGATTAAAGCGATACAGAGTTTAATATAGGTAATTCATAACTAACACTGATATCACGAGATATAAATGCTAATGTTATGTGTTAATGTAATCTAACGTTTCTGCCAGTTAATAATCATTTTAAGATTGTTGTACCTTTAAAAAAAAGAAAAAGAAAAGGAAAAAAAAACCTGTGTGTATGTTCACCACATGGCTGTCTGCAGCACTTCCTGCCATTAAGGTCATGTGCAGTCTGCCATACTTGAGCATATCAACATGTCTGAACAGATTTGGACATAAATTCTCAATTCTAAATTAGAACTTGTGCAATTCTATAAATTGCAAATTTGCAATATTATATGACTATTACAATATATGTAACACTGTGGGGGGGTTTTGTAATCATAAAAAAATGAAAAAAATCAGCTCAATCTACATGTCATGGCATTGCCAGGTGCTTATCACAGCCAAAATGAGTTTCTTTGATTTTTACAAGAAGTACTGCTTTCTCAAATGATGACAAGATTTAGAAAGAGGTCCTGAACCAAAAAAGTAAGTTCACATTTGTTAAACTCTACAATAATACTCAACCTGAACTTTTAGCGTCATGCTCTGTGACTTCTGCTGGAGTTTTGTTCTTTTCCAAACAGTGTTTATTTCTGATTTATTTGAGCAGGTATGGTGAAAAGAGCAAAACAAGCTGAAAGAAAATCAGCGAAAAAGTTTAAAAGCTGTACAAAATGTGAGATGTGCTTCTTTAATTCTTTGTATTTTGGTCTGCAGACAAAGACCCGCATCTCTTGAAACCAAATCCCCCTCCCACCCAAGCACACAGATGCCCGGGACTATCTCCCTTACCCCCGTCTCTCAACAGCTTTTGAGAGGTCTAAGTATAAAATAGCGAGGTGCACTAACAGTATCTGTCCATTGCAGGATACATATAGAGGGTACGTGGGGAGGCTCAGGTAAGAACTTGCATCAATCTGTCACTCGCTTCCCTCTGGGTGATAAGAGAAATTCCAACAGAGAGATAACGCTGGACATTCAACTTAATTCCGAAGGAAGAACTTTTCATCAGTGGGTCACATATTAGCTTTCAGAAAAACTGAGTGCTAGGAGTTTCATTTTTTTCTTCCTTCCCCCTTTTGCTCACATTGCACGGTCCAAGTATGAGGATGACATTGTGAACCCATGTGCTTACAATTCCAAAGCAGACATGCAGTTTTGAAAACTGGACTTATTTTTTTTTTCATTATTTTCTATCTCCATGTTTTCTTACTTCAAGTAAACTTGTTAGATAACACAGTGACCAGACCCTTGGTAGTATCTCCAATGTGTTGGGCCAAAACATTAAAAGCGGTGTAAGAAATTCTGAGGTCAGCCGAACTCTGCTGCAGGCTCTGCTCGGTTTTTCTGTTAGGATTTTCTGCATCTGTCTGACAATCTGAAATGACACATTTCAGAACAGAAGTTGCTTTGATTGTCATGTTTTCAGGCGAAAAATTGCTTTAATTAGCTGAAATAAATCCATGTCATTTTGCAATCTGTGGGAGCTAAGGCGTGGTATTTTTTGGGAAAAAAAAAAAAAAACTAAACCAGATTCCTGAAGAAGCAACTGAAACGTAGCGTGCAGAAAAGGGGGAGGATATTGGATCGCTAATTTGAGCATACATGGCTTTGGTTAAAGTTCAAAATGTCAACTAAATGGATTTCACGAGGCGCAGCTGGCAGCAAATTAAGTGCTAATCATTCACAAATCCCTCTCAGTCAGACATATTATGCCAAAAACATGGGAGTGCTCATAGCTGATGTGTTTTTATTAAGACTTTTTTTTAATAAGTTTCGCATTTTAGCTAAAACTCAAGTTTACTCAACAGCAACAAAACTTCAAGCACAGCACAGTGAGGAGTGCGATTCTGTAAAATGATTGCACTTCAACGTACACACACTTCACAAGAACACACACACTGAATGCATGACATCATCTAAAAGGCAAAAAAAAAAAAACAGGCACCCTGCCTCTTCCTGAGTATTCTCAACACGCATTTTGCTAAGGTAAGATACCGCAGAGGAAAATGAGGCAGTAAGAAAACACTGACATTGTGATGCGGAAGACAAGTCGTTCCATACAGAGACAATTGATTAGCTTCGTGGCGCAGCAATAGCCCTTACTCAGCTGGGGTGGTGTGTAAGTGCTAGTCTGGCTGTTTTTTTTTTGTTTTTTTTTTAGAAAGATCATATGGATCAATACGACATGGCACATTTAGGAGACCCCTACACCATACCCTGGGACATGAGAGGCAAGAATGGAGCCCCCCACTGCACCACCACTTTTTTTTTTTCTTTTTGCTGATTGGAAGGGGGTTGGGGTGGTGACAATAATAGCTGTCCCAATACTCTATACCCTTGTTCAAGTGCATGACCAACTGAGAGGATTTTTTGATTGTGAACCTTTTTTTTTTTTATTTGGTATGTTTATGTGGCACTTGTCTCTCAGGTTTTCACAGAGGGAGTTTATTGCAGTGGTAAGTCAGATACAAAATATGAATGTTGACCTGCAGGTTTAATGGCTGGTTTTTGTTAGTTTTCTTGCAGGGCGTCTAACTGTCAGGGTGTCCCCCTGCAAACAAAGACTCGGGCAGGTGGAGAGGTGAGATAAGCAATTAAAAGTGACCATAGAAGATCAATCATTTATTATTATTGCGGAAAAAGAGACAGCACATACTTTCTAAAAAGGAAGAAACTACCCTGATACACTACATAAACCACATGGAATACAGTGTCCCAGATGAAACTTGACATTTTTAAAGCGTATATTTTTGAGACCAGTTAATAATGGCATGACAGTTGTGCATCTGTTAAAACTAACTTTTAAAAAGAACACACCAAAACATGAATTGGTTTGCTCTTGAATTTGACAGTTTTGCATCACAACAACACACGACAGCCGAACACATTTAACAGCCACTATGCTGCACATGCTGTGTCATTTAAATAGAATGAATGAATCATTTGAGCACACATCACAAAGTGTAGGGGGGGGACACTACAATTAGAAACCCATAGTACTAGTAAAAGCTGTTGGGGGTTGAAATTAGAGGTGGCACAAGGGTAATACATTTTCATTGGGGTCACCATAGCTACATAGGCCCCACTAATATATTGCTTTATCTTTTCAACTGTGTTAAAAACAGCTGTTTGGGGCTGTAGTAGATAATTCAAGTAAGGGTTTTTTTTTTGTCCATGTGGGTTAGCAGGGAGACAATGGAGACCCATCGATTGGAAGGGAGCTCGACATCCTGGCTTCTTGTCAGCTGAATAAAAAGACCATTACCCCTTCAGCTCCGGTTTGAAATACACCACCAGGAAGAAAGAATTAGGACTTTTACGCCAGTCCCATCAAGCCATATCTTCTTTTTTTTCTCCCTTTCTTCCTTTTTTTGTCTCTTTTTCTTCAGTTTGTCCTATAATCATTGCAATCTTTTCTACATTACCAGGCTGAGTTTGTGAAACAATAGAGGGAGGCTAATAACTTTTCCTGGAGCGGCAGTTTTTTGCCAAGGGGAAGAAAAGGGGAAGGACTGAGATGATAAAAGGACGATGGCCTTGGTCAAAGGTCAGCTGCTGTGATCTTATTGTCGTTCCTTTTGGCCCTTTCAAGACCAGACTTCTGTATTTCATTACCTTAGGATGGAATTTAACCTATTTCTCTGAAAGGTTTCAAAGAAATAAAGGCTGTTAAGAGCTGTGAAGGCACGGAGTGATGTATAAACACTCTAACTTCATACAAGTCATGTGTGCTTTGGTTGGATCCTGTTAATGATAAATCAGGGTATTACACATTTTACAGATTCGCAGCGTTTTCCAAATATGGTTGAATTAATTCTCTCTCTTGCTTAATCTGTTTAGATGTTTGTGCTTCTGTCCACAAGTTAATTGGTTCTTGGGATTTTTTTTATGACTATTGTTTTCATTTTCTAATTTCTTTTATTTAATTCTGGTTTGAAAAACTTTCTGGCAAAGCTGGAAACTTGAGGAATATTATTTAGCCAGAATAAAAATAAAAGTCTTAAAGGTAACAATTGCGTAATATGCAGCATAGTTGTATCACAATTTTGACTTTAGCATGAATAAAGCTGTTATTTAAATTTTTTTTTAACAACTAATTTTGTTTGTTGTGTTTTCTGCTACTGTGATTTATTTATTTATAGAGGAGCTTCTTATGTCTTCCTTTAATATATAGCAAAAATTGCATTAAAATGATTGCTGTATGTCACATAAAAAAAAGCTGTAATGCTAATTTTCTTGTATCGACCCCTTCAGGTACGTTGCTTTGTCATACTGTAAATTACAGGAAAGAGGCTACCGTGTTATAAAATTGCCATTGAGAAAGATTGTGTAAATCAATGGCGCGCTTTGTTTTGGTTCATGTGACATTCCCCTGTACCTTGTAATGCTATTTGAAGATGCGCATCAACACACAGCATGAGACCCCTACTTGGATACGGATCATGGCTCAGATTTAAGTTGATATGCTTCTCCTCACTCTACACCTCCTCCCCCCCCACCTCTTCATCGCCAATTTGATTAATACACTCCAATTTTCTGAGAGATAGTTTTCTTACAAAGAAGAGATCCATTTCGCCCGCAAGATCGAAAGTTAGAAGCCGCGGCATAATTGATGACCTCCCGGGACAAACGCTCTCATATTTATCACCACCTGACCTTTCCTCCAATCTCATCCATCATAAATTAAAGTTGTACAGCGGTGGCGTGGCCCTCTCTCCTCTCTCAGCACAACCTTTTGTCCAGAGGTCCCCTCCTTTGCTTCATTTGGAGCTGTTGGAAGGAGCAGCTTTAAAACCTGCAGTTCAGCACCTCTGCTGTTCAGGGCAGATGGTCATCACTGAAAGCATCTGTCAAACTCAGCCCCCCTCACTAGTGGCCAACCGGCATCCTCTTCCCTTCCTTCTCTTTTCTTCACCTCTCTTCATCTCATCTCTTGTCGTTTCTCCATCTTGTCTTTATCAGCTTGTTATTTATCATCTTGTTGCGTCTCATATTTTTTTATTATTTTTATTATTTTTTATTTTTTTACTCTCTTGCTTTACAGACTTCCATCTGCTAATGCCCTTTTCCCTGTTGTTTTGCTCCAGTTTGTGTTCATGTTAGTTTTACATGAAATTATGCACTGCTGATTTACATCTGTCACAGTCGGTAATTAATGGCTCCTGCGTAGAGAACATACATACACCGAAAGAAAAAAAAAAAAAAAGAAAGAAGAAAAACACCAGTAAAATAGCTATAGATTACATTTTAAATCCTCCACAAGAGTTAAAACAGCACAAACACTACGGCGTATGATTGATAGACTGCGCTGTAACTTAAGTATCTTCACTAATAATAGTACAGCTGTCTTCTAAGCATATAGGCATTACTGCTGGTTCAGTTTTCTGCCATTACCGAAAGCATCACCGTCAGAATCATATGTCTCTCCCACCTCCTCCCATTCTCCCTTTAAAGACCCCACCCACACACACACACACACACACACACACACACACACACACCATCCCCTTACTAAAGGCTCCTTTTAATATTGATGAGAGGTAAGGCATTAATGTTAAAACTGAGCTTTGGGGCCGAGCCCTTATGACTCCTCTGTAGTGATTAACACAAAGCAATGGAATAATTTATCATTCGTGCCATATTAACCGGGTGAATTTTCAAAATCTCCAATGAGAGGAGGTCAGTAATTATGGGCTAATATCTCTGCCAATTATGGATTTTATGTGTCTGGCTTAATGATGGGTAAAATCGGTATTGTATTGATATGGAAAACATGCATTTTAACCATCTTGTCAGATCACCGGGTCACATCAATAATTAGTCTTGCAGCATTGTTACTGTCTCGTGTTTCTATTACTGCACCGAGATCCAGAGGAGGAACTTCAGAGTGGAATAAAGTCAACTCGTCTTTGCTGCACCACACCACAGGAAAAAATATATATTATTATGAAGCTAGCATGCCTTACTACTGAATCATAAATCTTTCATTACCCAAACTTTATTATCATTATCAAAACATGTATCTTCTGTAAATTAAGATAAGCCCTGCAATCTTGCAAAGCTGCTCTTCAGCGGCTATTGAAAGGCAACAACGGAGAGGGAGCGATTCATATGTTTATACATTGTCATTCAGTGCATGACTACCCCGCACTCCCACCAGAGGCAGCCTACAAGTGACCCCTGAAAAGAGGGGGTCAGGGAGTAGGTCGTGCGGAATGGCCCGGCTGTTGGCTCTGACACTCTCTGACAGCTTTAAGTAGATCTCTTTTTAGCCATTTATTTTGGAGTGTCTAGAGGGAGAGAGAGAGAGAGAGAGAGAGCAGAAAGAACAAGAGCAGAGCATGACTTCCTCCTTAAAGGGAAACTGAGACTATGATGCTGGAGTGAACTTTCCCTGAATGTCGCAACGGAATCCCTGATCGGAGCCTTGAAGAGATTTTGGAGGTTATTTTTTGTCTGCAGAATCCAGCAAAATATAATAGGATAACTTTGTAGCTCCATGAACGTGATCCTACTGGGGTTTACTGTACCCATCATCTGCTAATCAGTTATTCTATCAATATGATGTAAACGCACCAGTTTGCTTTCCCTCCCTGTGGAGGCTTCCCCATGCTCCTGTGGTGATTTCTTGTTCCTGAATTGTCAGTGGAAACACTTGTCTTACTCTCTGGTAATGTCCAATTTAGCTATAATTTCCATGCCTTTTTTGAGAAATCTTGTTACCTTATGTTCCTATTTTATACTGGATGAAATGTACAGCATATATCCTTAGAAATGAAAGATTTTTTTTCTTTATTACCACCTGCTATTTGTTGATCTGTTTTGTTCTTTTACAGAATATTACAACCAACAACAAGAGACAAATTTTGTTGTTCTCCAGACTTATGTGCCATCTCTTCTGCAGGTGTTTCTGCAGCAATTTGTGTGTTCATACTTGCACAAGACGCACTCTCTTCCATTGATCTCTGACACTATGGTGGACGCGGTGGACTAATCTCCAGCGAGCATATGGGGAGGCTGTTCCAGAAAAAGAAAACAGGAAAAATGGATGTGACAGTCCTCGGTTAAAACTTTTACATTTGCCGTATGCCACTGCTGTACAGCACGTGCACTGTGTCCTGCTCGATTCTTTGCTGTTCTCACCTTTACTGATATTATGTGATTACTGGTGTGTATTAGAAGGAGGTGGAAAAGGAAGTGTTCGGGTCAGGGTCCCCGAAGAGCAAGACTAGCAAGCTTTGATGCTTCAAATTTCAAGAGGGAGCAAGCTCTGTGCAAGAGCTGCAATTACATAATTGCAGAGGTTTCGCAGGGAGGCATGTATCTGTCGTTTTTGGGGTTGTGCTGTGAGCTATGACTGACAGCGATTACTTTGAATAAATCAGTTTCTAAACAACCATCCTCTACCTCTGGGGTGCTAAAGAAGAATTTTTATAAAAGGTTGAAGACATCACATGGGAGCACTGTACTCATAAGGAGCTGACTTTGTGTATTTTGTAGAGAAAGACAGAAAGCTGTATTTTTACTGGAAGGAACTGTATTAAAAACTACATGATGCAGGATAGAAGAATAACTACACAACTATGTAATGAGGAACACCTTTCCATTATAGTGGACATTTGTTAAATAGCAAAACTACTGTACTGATGCTATAAATCACATAGTGTGTTGGCTGTGCAGGATTTAAAAGGCTCAAGATTTTTTATAAAAAAGGCCATTGTGGGTAGTTTTGCACTCCACAACTGTACTTGCACTCAGAAGAGTCCAATCCGATACCGGCTGTCTTGTGGTGTATAATGCATTTTTTATCTCCACTAAACCAACAGGCCATAGATTAGCATTATAGATTCTAATTTGAAGTCTTGTCACTGCTTCCCTTGTCTAGAATTGTAAGTGCAAGGGCTGCCATCTGCTTGCAATAATGAGCCTGACAACCCTGGTAAATGTGCTTTTTACAATCATAATGGCTGGCGTATTGATCTTAATGGACGTAGCGTTGGCTTGTTCTATCAGTCAGAGAGAAACAGTGGGGCACGGTGAGCAACACCACTCCGCATCTAACAGATTAGCTGCTCCTCGGCAGCCCTCATAGCCACTTCATTGATATCATTAAGTCGCCATATGTTTTGCTAATTTACCACAGTTTTTCGGATGCCGTTCATAATAAGACACGCTGACCGTAAACTTGCTTCTGACACTGTGACAGGCCGTAAAGAATTTTACTCTCTCCTCTTTCCTCTCCTCTGATTGTGTGTGTGTAGGTGTCAGAGCTTTTTTTTTTTTTTTCATAGCCAAAGAATCCTTTTCCTTTTTTTCTTATTCCTCTACTTCCTCCATGTCTTGTCCTTACACTTAAGTCAACATATATTCAAATGTTATCCATATTTAAAGGGTTTTTTTTCACCAGAGTCAGTGGCCTTTTTAGTATATGGCTAACACAGGCTCAAGTTTTTCGTTTATCACACAAATGTTAATACAGACAATTTCATCATCCTAAAAGCAAAACTAAATTGTTTGATTATTTTGTTCTTTTTAAACGCTTTTTAATGTTTTACTGACTTTTAAAAAAGTATGGAACACCAGTGCCCAATCAAGTAGGACAAGTACGATTGTGCATCTTTAACATACACTCATTTGTAAGCTTCAGTTTGTTTGAAGTGGTGGGAAAAGATTCATCACAATGTCTCATTTGTAACATCATTGACATGGCAATAATGATCCTTTGGCAGTACAGAGTAATGGGTGGCTCTGCCCTTTAACCCCAGCCAATGAACACATTTAGTTTAGGCCGGTGCTCAGTGATTTATTTCTGACAATATTACAGCTTCTGAAGTCGTAGAGCTGGACACATAGCACACTGAATGGGACGATCATTAACTAGGCCGGGGCATGGTTCACTTTTACTCTCATTCCACTCTGTGAAGGTATTTAGAATTTAAACACCTTTCAGATTGCTACTGGTTTATGGAGAGAGACTAACAGGAGTAAACCGACTGCGGTGAAGATAATGTGTTCTCAGGCTGAAGCTGAATGTTAAGAGATTTTTAAAGTGTTCTTAATAGAATATGATGTCGCCACATGACAGCTTGTCCCAAGACGCTTGTGTGTTTGCTATAACTTAACATTCACTGTTAGATATTAAAGTAACACTGAGACTGAAAAAGTACACAGTGTCAAAATTCTTGCGACGCGAACACAAGCTATGATTTTGTTGAAGGACATATCGACGTAAAAGTTTCTGATATGTGGTAAAAGCACATAGTTTATAGTGAATTTAATCATTCAAATAGTATAAACATACACACAAATGAAAACACAATGCATTTTTGTGCATAACACACGTCGTATTTTTCTATAGATTTCACGTATTTCACGAAGAATGTGTCTTTTTTTACAGCAAAAGGTCTTAAAATTACCTGCCAAACAAACTCTCCAAGCCTATTAACAGTTTATATGGATTGACTGTATATCTCAGTGAACATTAAAAGCATCAGGGGTGGGGATAGAAGCAAAGGGCAGTAAGAAAAAGAGTGACAGAAAATATAGAGAATGGATAGACTCTAAGAGAGCAAGAGAGGACAGAGAGAAGGAGCAGAGAATGGGCTTAGGCTTCTATAAACAAATCAACACATCTATCACCCTGGGCCTCCTGTAAGGGCCATTGGGTCACTGGTGTGTTTGCACCGATCCCATCACTCACTCAGAGTCGACAGGCCGGCCATTCCCAACCAACCACGGTCTGCTTTTCCAATCCAGTCAACAAAGCCCAGGCCCTGGCACTGTCTGTTTAGCTAGAGGGGAAAACTGTCAGGAAAAGTAAGACGAATGAGCTGCCCTGATTGACTATTTCCTTAGATACTGAATCAATGGGCTTATTATCACCAGCAATTACAGTACTAATACAAACAGATGCTTGGGGAAAGACATCTGCTTAGAGAGATGAGACAACTAGATTTTCAGTCAATAGAGTGAAGAAAGCCCTCCTCTCGCTGACCCTCAACAGAGGTATTTGTATTCATGTGAGACCCAGAGGCAAATATACAACAGTGCACAAGAAACACACACAAATGCTAAAGCACACAGATATTTATTGCCACTTGAAGAGCAATTAATTTGTAATAACGCCTGTATCAGGAGGGATAACAGGGCCATTTCACATCCCCATCCATTTACTAATAAACAGTTCAAGTCTAAAGGGAAGCTGATGTATTGCTTGACTGTAAATAACCTGTTTATTCAAGAAGATTTATCAAATGAAACAATTTAAAATGGACCACATAGACACAGTTATTTAAATTCAGTAAATTCAATCCTTTTCTTCATTTGCTTTCACTTGAAATTTTAACCGAAGTTATTTGTGACATTCCTCACCCCTTTATTGGCTTTGCTTTCTCAGATGACCTCTTTGTTTCAACATATTTGACCAGGAGACCAAAACATGGCCGCGGCGTTCTGCCTTGTTGGAGGGGGATAAAAAAGGGGACCTGCTCCGCTTCACTTCCTTATTATGATGTGATTCAGTCCACAGATCTCTACACTGAGCCCCAACAGAGACACAATCATTTTTAACACTTTCCTCTCTTTCCCATTATCCGTCTCCAACAATAGCTGCGACTCAACACCTCTCCTCCCATTGCTCTGACAGTGAAACCAGTCTATGGAGTTTCGGAGGGGAGTGAGGCATATCATTGGAGCTCAGGCCATGCAAACAGCAAGAGGGCCCATTCAGAACAGGCTCTGATGGACGTGGTGCCACTTGAAGAGGACATGCCTGACTTGCCAGTCCCTGACAACCGTCTGTGTTTGCCAGGTGGAGCATTGAGGGGCTGTGCAGTCGTTTTTGTCACGGTCTGCGCCGTTACCGTTTCCCCGCTGCAGGGCCCTTGCTATATACCACCATGGCTAGCTCGCTCTCTAGCTCCACGCCTGAGCAGGTAGCCTCAGGAAGGTAGCCGTGCATAAAGGTTCGTCCCCTTTCTCTCTTTCTACGCTGTTTCTCACATTTAATTATCTGATTTCTTCTCCTCCCGTGGCTGAGAGGAGACAGGAATTGCTCCTCACGCCTCCTTGCTGTGGAGAGCTGTTGATTGTTCTCACGAAAGCCCACAGTGGACTGAATGAAAGGACACCTTCTTGTTTCACATGACATATTAGACTGCTCCACGCAGGCCCGAGTGTTCGTGAGCACTGGACCCGTGTTTGGAGTCAATGAGGAGAGCATTTCAGCCGTGTCACCACAGAATTTCCAAGAGAGAGGGAAATCTTTATTTGAGATTTGTTGCTCTGGAAACCAGGCTTTAACTCCTCCTTCCTCTCTATTGATTGAGGTTGACGTTGAACCAGGATACCGTTCTCTATGAAATTGGATATCCACTCTATTCACTTTTCCCTCTTTTATGATTGTTCTTGCACCAGGGCGAGAGTCAGGGTGAAAGTGTTATTTGTTTGATAATGATGCTGAGTTATATGAGCATTTTACACAGGGGGTGGTGTTCTGGTGGCACACGATGCTGACAGACCACAAGAGATATCTTCAAGTTGTACGCACAGAATTCCTTGTATAAAAATGCATCTTGCCATCATGGGTCAGTGTGCATTCCATGTGGACATCAGGTGTAAATAATTATTTTTACAGTAACAGTGAAAAACTTCAGTGCTATTAAACTTGCACTTAGGCTTTCATCTGACAGATCAAGTCTTCAAATTACTTCAGAACATTTATTTTAATTTTTTTCCATCTGATTTTTTATGTGCCAAGTGTAGATGTGTGATTAAGAAAAACAAGACAGACTGGTGTTCAGTATTTCAACATGCAGTGTAGTCTGGAATGTCTGTCACTGGAAATATTGGTTCGAAATATTTTCTTCTCTTCTAATAAAAACAACAACAAAAAAAACAAAAACCATCGGCTTCTAGGTGCTCTTTAAAGGCCATTTACTATCTCAAAAAATTAAGACATATTAGCACCGTAATTTAATGGGTACTTCCTTTTCCAGTGTGGCACCTCTCCACCGAGTTTCAACAAACTTGGCTGGGAAGTTTTTGGATAATCTCGATGACAGATAAAAAAAGACAAACAAGTGGCACCATAAACATAGCTTCACCTCATCTCTCGCTTCAACAGAAGAACAAGGTCAAATTGTTCCATTGGTGACTTGAGCTGCCTGGTTTAGGAGCTTAAGCCAGTTAATAATGACCCTAGTAAATCCTAGCACCTCATTAGATGTATCAGTTGTTCCTAATGATATCTGTCTGGTGGTATATGAAAAGTCATACTGTCACTTTGGAGAACAAGCAAAAACTGTACATAAAACTCAAAACCTCATTCCTCCTGTTGTTTTGTGTACAGGTGGATTTTGGGTATTAATCCACAGACAAGAGGCAGCTTAACATCAAGCATCAAGTTTGTCTAGTCAGTAGGAAAGGTTTTGAGTAAACGTCAGTGCAGAAGCAATCTAACAGGACAATGTAGACTCGAATATAAATTGCAAATGTGCTCATTATTTTCTCGTGATGCTTTTCGAGTGCATTTTTAAAAGATCTTAAATATTTTCATTTAAATGTAAACGTTCTTGTGCAATAGGTTTATATAGTTAACAGATAGAATGGCTTTAAAAAAACAAGGCAGTATTTCACAATGTTATTTTTAATGTTTACAGTTTACAGTAAATTACTAGCTACAGACTTGTTATTTCTACATAACAGTCATTTTAAAGGGCATTTTTACGGTAAAATCATAGTTCAGCACAGAAACTCTACAGCAGCATACTGCTCTATTACAGTGATTTAGCTGCATAGCTGACAGTGAAGTCCTGTCATTTTAATATAATTTACTGTGAAAATGGTACAGTAACCTACTGTGAAAGTCCTGCTACTGGTAGCCAGTAATTTACAGTAAGCTCAGAGTCAAATATTTTCCAGTAATTACGTTGTGTATCCAATAATCCAGTCACTGCATACTCCACTTGTGTTCTGTATAGTTCTTCTGTCAAATATTGTGTTTTACTTTGGAGGTTTTGTCATGTACCCTCCTTGAGGCTCCCTCCGAACGGACACCGTAGGAACTAGTGACCTAAAATGCCATGAAATCAGATGAATAGGCCGGGAGGAAAATTAACCCCCTACTTATGTGGCGATTCCATTTGAAAATCACCTAATTACGTGATTATGTCATTAGGAACGGGGGTAGGGGCATTTCAAAAGCCCACAGTGAGTCTGTCTGTGAAATAAAAGACGCAAAAGGACCTTAAAGGTAATTAATCCATTTAACTCCCCAGCTCAAGCTCCACATGCCAAAGCAGACAACACAGCGGTCCCACAGAACCGACCAAGGAGGGGAAGAATGCTAGTGGATTGCTTTACAGGAGTAGCCCTTTGAAATATATACATAAATGACAAACGTACCATTCTTCTGAAGCATGAAGCACAATGGGAAAGTCCATTTCCCCATCTCCCGCTCTCTGTTGTGAGAGCAGTTATGTGGCAGCAATTATAGGTTTATGTACTGTACAGGGAATATGGCGAAACAAGTGACCGTACAATAGTTAATGAAGGCATGCTGATTGCAGAACAGCACAGATACTGTGTTGTATCTTGGGAACTGGACTTTTTGTTATTTCAAGCAGACTGTAGGCAGTGCTTTAAACCTCCATATGTTATCGCTGTTGACTCTTGAAGGATAAAATGATTGACTTGAATACTGAATTCACATTGCGAGACTGAATATATCTATCAAATTAACTAGTTTATTATTATTTTGTGACTAAAGCGATATTACCCAAGATTGTCTTACACTTTATGTACTACATTGGCACATTTAAAAGGGAGTTTCACACCAATGTAGTTGTGCAACCTGACATGATGTTACCATATATTGAATTTGAATTTATATCTGCACTATAAATACATTTGAATGAAGTAAAATTCCCCAGCACCTGATTGTTGTGATCTGCATACATCTCACTGCACACTGCTGCTGCTGCTGCTTCGTACTAATACAGGCAAGTGGAACATATTTTATGGACATTGAAAGGACCTGGAATTTCGATAACATGCATAGATATTCAATATTTAATTCTCTAAATGCAACTGGTAGTTGCTGTGCAGCTCGGTTAATTAAGGAGGGCTGATTTATAGAAGGTCAGACACCAGAATTGTGCCCTGTAAGGAAAATAACGATATAAGATTCATAATAAACTACAAACAGTTATATATTGCCACCATCGATAGGATTTATGATGCAGGTTGCAATAAAACGGTGGCTGATAAATTTTAATGGTGCTTTGTACTAATAAGGCCTTGAGGGAGGAGGAGGCAGAGCTTACAGTCGGATAATGGTGTCAGAGAGCATTACAAGGGAGCACAATGGTTGCAAAGCTAAAGTGCAGCAGAGCATGACTGATAATTTCAGGAAAATATTTTTTGGACTGTTTTTATTATATCACTTACTTTTTTTTTTTAATGTTGCTTTGCTGACGTTTTTTTGCAATACAACGAAAATCCGACTGCAAACACACATTATTGCCTTTGTAAAGTCCTGCCTTTTCGGAGTGGGGTTATGCTACAACATACAGTGAAGCCAAGTTTCCACTGAAGCCCCCATCCTGTGTACAGTAATAACTCACTGTAGCTGTCCTTGTCAAACCACCTAGCCTGAAGATAAATATGTCATTCTTTATGGCCCCCATCAGAGTCCTGAACAGATTCATTTGAGAATAAAAACAGGATTCCCCCTCCTAGTAAATCCATCAGGGTGATGAACAGTCATTTAAAGTGAGTGCACAACTCTTGACATTTGACTTTATGTGTTCAGTAATTCTATTTGAGATGGTCCTATACTTTTTTTTTGTGGAATGGAGAGAGTGGACTGGACACACTACAGTAGTTCATTCAATTATGGCAGACAGTGCAAATGAAATTTTAACAACCAGACTGCCACCAAGTCTGTTAGTGTTTTATTTATTTATTTCCCCCCCAATCATATGCATGTATACAGAGCAGTTTATAAAATTAGTTAAGACTCGTAGTAAAGTTTGAAATGCATCGGTGTGCAATGATGAAGCACCCCACCGCAGGCCTCAGGATGTCCGCAGGTGCATTTTAGAGCCAAACTCCAACAGATTGGCAGAACAGTGTGGTGTAGGCCATTTGGCACAGAATACAGTTCACTTGCTGCTCCATGGGGAGACACTCCCTGACCTTATTCCTCATACTCCATAAGTATATACATCCTGCCGAACATTTACATCTTAGAAAAGCTTATATCCCATATCAAAATGTTGAACTGATTTCTTAGACGTTTTTTTTTTCTTAATTTTTATTCTGAACAAATTAGCGAGAATTTGTTCTTTAACAGTCAAGAATGCAAGAAAGCAAAATAGCAAGAAAGAAAGAAAGAAAGAAAGAAAGAAAGAAAGAAAGAAAGAAAGAAAGAAAGAAAGAAAGAAAGAAAGAAAGAAAGAACGAAAGAGAAATCAAATCACGTCAACCATTACTGGTATTTTATTGACTTTGCTTATTTGGTGCCAAATTCAAATGCAAAAGTAAACAGGCAACAAATGCCGCACTTTCAGCCAAATTTTCTCATATTGGCAAACATATAAGTATTGGGACCACACTGAGCATATGGATGAACAGTTTGTATGCATATTTTGTAAACCGTCGTCACTGTGAATACAAAGTGCCTACAAATGTTTCTCGCCACAAAAGACCAAGTTAACAACTTTTCAGTGACACACTGAAAGTCGTTTGACAGAAAGTCTCACACATGTTGCAAATGAGCGGGGAAGTTCCTTACAATGCATACAGTTATTTAAGGCATCATCTGCCATGTAAGATAAATCACTGGTACTTAAAGCTGCTGGGCTTATTTCTTGAACTTGCAATCAATCAGAAACTGCTGCGTGTTGAATATAAAACATGAGGGTTTTGACTGAATGTTTGGATCCATATTCATATGTTGTTGTTTTTAAAAAAAAAAACATATATCACACCAGACCTTTAGCAACGTACATACGTCCTGCAACATGTTTCAACTCACTAGTAGTTAACTATTGTATAGGACTTTCATAGGTGACAATTCCTCAGCGAAGAACAGGCAAAGAGGCATCCTAGCGTCAGACATAGCAAGGTCACACCATCGACTTTGCAGGTTTGAATTAACATCTTTAACTTTATTGAATGCTTTTGTTGTCTCTTGTTTCTTGTTTCTCATCTCCTCTACTGTTTTGCCTTACATACACTCTCAATTGTTCAGGAAAAAAAAAGCAGAAAGTGCTCATTTAAAAGACAAAAAGCAGCCAAAGAAAAGGTAAAAAGGAGAGAAAACGAGAACCGAGACTGGTAATGGGTGAACGGCTGGATGGCACCGAATAGACAGACAGACTGGCATTCTGGTGTGTCTGCAGTAAGTTAGAAAAGGTAGAGGAGAGAGATTTCTCCTCTCCTGTCTCCACAGTGCCTACCTATCCCTCTCACCTTGCAGTCTCTCTTTATCACTAAATCGTTCTCTATCTCTTTCTAACTCTCTCTTTAACTCCTTTTCACTCACGTTCACCCTCCTGTCAATTCTGGCCCTCTTTCAATCTCCTCACCCGCTCTCCTTCTCTAATACTCTGAAAACTACTCACTCTGCAGCTCATTCTCTCCCTGAACACTTTCTTTAGCATTTACCAGGCAACCCTAGTGACTGCTGGGCTGTAAAATGGCCATATGAGGGAGAAGGAGCAGGAGAGAAAGAGCCTGAGAGAGAGGTGTTAGATTCTTGACAGCGGGGTCTCCCATTATCTCTGTAATCTGGTGATAATTAGAATTAGTGCTTCGGCACCCCCGGGGTGAGACTTTCAATGCCTCACAATGTCTGCAGAGGACCTGAAGGTACACTCCCTCCAAAACACACATACACACACACACACAAAATCCTTGACTTAACCTCACACTGGCCCTCAAACCCTTTTTCTTTCTCAGTGCCAACTATTAAAACAATATCAAAAACCCTCACATACCATGTTCACCTTCAACCCCTAAATGCACACAGCCACTGCCTGGATACACACACACACACACACACACTCCACACCCAAACTACCACCCCCGCTTCACCCCTCTTCCTTGCCCCTGGGCGGTGCACAGCTGAAGGTAACAGTGGGTCGCTGGTGTTGGTGGTGTGGAGCCGAGCCTTCGCTGCCCATTAATCTGCTGCTAATTAGAATGCTCAATAGACTCCTAAAATAGATGTTAGCTGTCTAATTATGCTATCAGCCAGCTAGCTCGCTATTAAAGGGAATTGATAAGAGTGGAGGGGAAGCAATGAAAACTTGAGGCTAAAGGGAGCAGAGCAGGGCTGTAGGGTTTTTTTTGTCTATTTCACAGTCCTCCCCTGTGGCTGCTGCTTAAGAACAGATAGGTCAGTTACAGATTATTTTGAAAATGAGACACATGTCACCGTTGTGTTTTATTGGGGCTGGAATAAATTCTGAATTCCCAGTACTATCTGTTGGCTGTGACCAAAACTAAAAACAAGTTCAAAGTATGGCGTTACAGAAGAAAGCAGCAACTTTATAATAGCTTTTAAACAGCAAGTCACGGGAACACAACAACAAAATGCATTGAAATACTGTGAAAACCAACAGAGAACCAATGTCCTGTTTACAACTTATTTTACTTGAGTTTTGCCCTTGGTGTTGGGGTGCTGACTGCTGCATAATGAATGCAGCACTGATGCACAGTAGTAGTTATTTGCAGTTTAAATGTTAAGCTATTTTTGTAACAAATTAACCCAACACCCCCTACCAGAGCAATTTTACAAGAATGGAGAAAAAAGAAAAAAAAAACAACAACATTCTAACAAAGAACATTAATTTATAAGATTACAGAGTAGAGCTTTAGAAGGTGTCTTTTTAAACTTTAACTCAGAAATGTGAGTTTTATTCAGCGCAAAAAAGGGGAAAATAGAGAAGTAAGACGACGGCCAATCGCACCGTATTCACCCTGAGAAGAAACGGTTGTTCATACTCAAGGTGTGGTCGGCGGCAGAGGCCCGGCCACGGCCTTTAACCAGTGTCGTCTGCCATGAAATGTTGTTTTGGTGTCAGTCACAGCCACTGTGACCCCTGCTGCCTCGACACAATACCTCCAGTACCCCCCAGCCCAGTGTGCAGCTCATTCACCGAGCCTCGACGTGCATTCCAACCATTCACTTCCCCTGGAGACTCTCTTCACCGCCCCCCCCTCCGTTTCTGCCTCTCCCTCTCGCCCCGTCACTCGCTCTCCCTTTCTTTCGCTCGGTGTCTCTCGTCCTCTGTTTCCATCTCATGGAATAATTCAGAATAGGGCAGCACGAAACTCGGCAGCAAAGATCAGTGCGAGCCAGCAGAAGGAGGCGAGGAAGAGAGCTGAGAATGAGGAGAGCAAAAAGGCTTGACACAAACCTTGAAATTCTAGTGCGGTAAAACTGTCCTTTTATTTTTGATAAATGTGTGAAAGGAATGTTAATTTATGAAACCTTCAGAAATGCAAAATGTGTTCCTTAATTATAAACAATTACTGAATTATTTCTTTTGAGCTTAACAATTAGTTTTCATGGTGATTTATAAAGTTACTTTAGAAATCATACAAGGATAATAAAAGGACAGACACCTCTGTGATTTAACTATCGATGGAGCATTGTCTGTTGTTGATGTTTTGTTTATTTTTGGAGAGAAATTCTAAGAAAGACAGACATCCAAAGACAGGAGGTCAAGTCGAAGATTAAAAAAGAAATAAAACCGACATCATGTTCACTAACTTTCAAAGAGTCAGACTTCAAATTTGTAAAGTACAAATTCATGAATGAATGAATTTAAATATTACAAAAATTCCACGCAGTAGATTAAAAAAATAAAAAAGCATCACTGAAACTTTTCCAAAAAGTATCAACAAATTGTTTGATGCCAACTCTGTTTTTTTGTTGTTCTTTTACTATATTACTATATTAATAGATATGCAATCCCAGCATAAAAGTGCACATATTGTACAGCTGGTCAGCATATTCCCAGCAATCATCTGTAGCTTTCAAAAGAAAAAAAAAAAAAAAAAGATTTGTACTTGAGTGTGATTCAAAATCTAACGTAATCAATACAAACCATGTTTGTAAAGAGGACCATTAAAGCAATTTTCAATGTCCGACAGACAATCAATTTACATGTTTGAAGAATCAAGTGCTGACCTAAACTAAAGTATGTCCAGGGAAGAGCAGGTTACTATTGATTTACCCGAGGATGAGCGTGATGTCTTGTATTTTTGTCTGTGGGTTGTGTATAATGTGGACTCAAATTGACAAAATAGCCATTTAGTCGGGGGAGGCAGTGCTTTCTTTATGTTGATTGTGCATTAAACTCAATAAAACATAAATGAACAGATAAAGTGCACAATGAGCTGAAGCAGCATTCACAGTCGAGCAGAGTTTCAGAAGTATTTCTAAGTTAATCATACTTAATAGCCTGGAAAAGAAATAAAATCAAACATCTAAAATTGTGTTTTTGATAAATGTGTGAGGATTAAAGGTATTAATTCGCTGCATGCACAGTCAACGTGAACTACTGTTGTTTTGATACTCGCAAGACTGAGAAAAAAAGCGCTTATTACAAGGTGATGAGCAGAAAACAAAAACCCACTGACTGTCCGTTTAGAAACATACTTTCACAGTCTCTCTCTCTCTCTCTCCCTTTTCTTCCTGTGTCTCTCTTGCTGGTGTTTGGAGATCGATAGAGTCACCTTGGTTAGCTATTTGTAGCCTCACGGTTGGTGGGGTTATATGTGTGTGGGAGAGAATGCTCCCGTGCGAGGGATGGGCCGGGGTTGGATGCGTGTGTGTGTGTGTGTGTGTGTGTGTGTGTGTCTGCGTGCACGCATGTACAGGAGCGAGAGCGCACAGGGTGTGAAGAAAGCCATGGGGATCAGCATTAGCTACAGAGCCCTTTTTGCTCCTCTTTAAACTTGATCAAAGGCAATAGTAGTTGAAGCCTATTAAGCACGTCCCTCTCAAGTGCAGGATAAGAACACCGAATATTCAGAGGGGACCCATATTTTAAAAACCACAGCCACTGAAACCAAAATGTATAGTTTTTTTTTTCTAAAAACATTAATGCCTAATCGTAAAAAAAAAAAAAAAAGTGAATTGGAAAATAAAGAAGAAAGTTTTCTGAAGGGAAAAAAAAAAAAAAAAAAAGTGAATTGGAAAATAAAGAAGAAAGTTTTCTGAAGGGGGTAAAGGCCTGAATTCAAAACCACACCTTTGAAATCTTGAACGGCTTGATCCACACTTGCTAACTGGTTTATCAAAATCACCACAGCTATTTGCTGTGGTTGTCTGAGCTTATAAAAATACAATTTCAACTTCAGGGAAATGTTTTTGATGGCTTTTCAGTCACTTTTTTTTTTTACACAGTCCACCAGATGCAGGCAGCTTTCTTTTGAGAGTTTATTTTCCCTGTTCTCCACCTTATATTGCTGAAACTTAATCACATTTCCCTGTTAGAATACTGAATTATTTGTGTCCAAATATTCAAACTTACAGGTGATGATCGGAGGACTAAATCGCTGACTTGATATAATATCTGTCAATAAGGAGAATTTAGATTTTATTTATACCAATCATAAAGCTTTCATTGAGTACATATCTTGTTAAATACATGCTAAATCAAATTATAAAATATATTATCGTACTTTAAATATGTAACATGTACTTACTGCACTCAAGAGCATCTTCAGCTTCCGTATGAAGCGTCACCAAGGGTCAAACGTTCTGTGGTGGAAGCGGTTTGCGAATGAAACAGATACAACTATTATGACTTAAATGACAGATTATGAATGGGCAGGCAGGCGGATGTTATGTGGAGAGCTAAACAGCCAGCGAGGAGGTGAGGGGAGTTCCTCGTGCCACTTATAGCTGGTGTGTCTGGTGCCTGGTTTCTCTGTATTTCGAGCGGTCCTCTAGAGAGATGAATTAGAATAAACATATATAATCAGATAATTAGGCATTCACCACAGATCTCCCCACACACACACTCACACACACAAGCGCACATTCAGCTGCATGCCTCGGGCTTGGAAAGCCAATGAAAGCAGATTAGCAGATGTTTAAAGACATTAGTGAGTGTTGGGGCCTGTGTGTTTATTTTTGTGTAATGGCCAATTTAAGGTTTGATTTTTCTTTCTTTTTAAGAGCTATAATTTGTTTAAAATTGATTGAAAATGTGTTTTTCTTTTTTAAGAATGGGATGTAATTTTTTTTTTTAGGGGGGGGGATATCATCTGCGTTCATTTTCAACAGCAACAAACATTAAAGACGTAAGTTTCCTTGGTGGGCTTCAAAGCAAACTGAAGATTGACTTGTTTTAGTACATCACAAATTACGAATGTCAGCTACTTGTTCATTTTGAGAGGAACTCTAATCGAGGCAGAGGCCATCCTTTCATCAGCAGTGGGTGATGCTGCCCTTGCTCATCCCATCCTGTCAAATTAATTAGTACCCATCATTAATTTGGTACCGAAACTGGCTGTGACCTGCTAATCCAGCTCCACACTGGTATCAAATCAGCCGTGTATACCTGTCAGATAAATTCTCATATCCTGTCCTATTTCTTATTCAGGAAATCTGTCAAAGTTACCTCAGCCTTACCCCTTCTCCCCATAATGAAAACAATCAACCAGGAAGGATTTGCATTTGACAGTTATGGCCGAGCAGAGGGGGGCTTGTTCTGTTTCAAGGTGGAATGACTGCACCCCCTAAAGGTCTCAGGAGGAACTTCAACATCACCTCCAGTCCCCCCCTGCCCACTCCACCCCACCCTCCGCCAAACCTCCACACCGCTGAGCTACCAGACAGTCACATAGACGGCGGAGAGGGAGAGTGAGGGTGAGGATGAGGGACAAGACAGAGGGGTGTTCGTGCTACCAACATCATCCTCTACTCTCCACCAGCCTGCTCTCGTCTGCCGGGGTGCTTATGATCCATTTTCCCCCAGATATGAGAAAGTTGCTCGCTCAGAGGAAGAAAGCAGTCAATCAATGCTACTGAAATAGCCCCACTCCATTAGCAGGCGGTAACAGGAGCTGTGCCCTTGCTTAGGGGACTTTGGTTCAGGCGGCTCCAGTCCCCGAGTCTCTCTCTCCTGTCTTTGACTTACTGACTCTCTCCCTCTGCCAAGCCTCCCCCCCCCCCGTCTCGCAAACTAAAACCAGATCCAGATAGTTTTACAGATATTATGGCATATCTTCCAACAGCTCCTCTCATTTCCGCCTCTTTATTTCCTCTTACCTCAACACCCGCCGCTACAGTGCATTTTGTGTCATTTTAAAAGCTTGTTTGTGCCCCGTCTAAACATCCTTGTCTTTGTCTTGCCAAGTCCGCCCGGCAGTCGGTCGGTCAGTCGGTGCCCTGTTTGCCTGCTTAGCCCTGCTGCCTGTCTCTAAAGACCTCTAATTGTATTAAAAGTACTCCCCTCTGAAGCCCCTTACACCCCGATCTTTGTGTCGCGGAAAGCCGATACCTCAAAGCTCCTTTTGTTTTATACGGGGAAAGTCGTTTGGGAGTGGACCCCAGGATCTCCACCTGGCGTGCATGCCTCTCTCAACTGCAGATTATTACAAGGAACATCTGCTCGGGGGTCACCAACAGTGTCAGCTGGCATAGAAAGACAGGCAGCATGGGTCATCTTCACTTAAGCCCTGCACCCTCCCCTGTTTGCACTGTACAGGACAAGTGCTTTCATTCTAAAGGAGTTTTAAAAAAAAAAAAAAAACAGGAAGTTTTAATATTACAAAAAGTTATACAGGATGAGATTAATTATATGGGTTAGGTTTAGGGTTAAGGGGCGGATTAGGGTTAATCCTCTCATGTAGATTTGTTGCAGGAGTGGAGGACACAACATCTTTTTAAATTAAGAGTTAAACACAATTTCAGCTGTATAGGCACTATTGTAAATAAGGCCTACATGTGTTGCAGATAATGCTTTTTTTAAAATGTTCTTTTAATGCCACAATATTATCAACTAAAACTGCATAAATCTCACAGATGTGCACACTCGTTGACATCTACCCCTCTCAGATTTGATGCTGTCTTTTCTCAGGCGCACTCACCCCGCCCAAATGCCCCCCCACCCCCCGTCTCCCTCATCCCCCACCTCGTCTGTCCTATCCTAACCCAAACTCAGCTGGGCGGCACAGAGATTGTAGCTGTGTGTAACGCTGTGTCAGGTGCTATTAGAGGCTGTTAGGTGGCAGCCTCCATCACTCTCTGCCTCTCCGTGTCCACTCCAGGGGTGAGGCAGTGCAATTGCCTTACATACACGCGCACCACAGTGCAGTGACAGGAAGGCCTGATTGGCAGTGACATGACCATGTTGCAGAGGGATGGTGCAGGGAGAGAGAGAAAGCGAGGGAGAGGAGGTGGGAGGTGGGAGGGGGACCCAGGTGGTATCGGAGCAGCTCCACAGGGTGTTATTCTATCCAACAGGACCTGAAGAGCTGATGGGAGAATCTGTGTGTCTGTATGTGTGTGTGCGTGTGCGTGTGTGTGTGTGTGTGTGTGTGTGTGTGTGCATCCCAGGTGTTAGCATGGCCAGTTCCCCAGGTGCTCTGTTGGGACATATTACATATACTGTACAATGACAGAGATGGCCCTGGATGAGACCGGATGGACTGGTCAGGGAAAAGGTGGTGTAAAACATGTGACAGAATGAAGGATGTACTTGTCTGCTCTGGCAGAAATCTCCAGACGGCGTGTAGATTATAAATTATTGTGTTAGAATGGTTATTGCTGTGACTTTATAGCGGGACATGTTCACACTACATTTGACAAACACAGTGAGCATTGTAAATATTGGCATAAACTAATATGCAGATAGTAACACATGGCAGCTATGGTGACAAAGATGGTGTTCTCAATCTCATTTCAATGATAGTAAATAATGTATCATTTAAAAAATAATAAGTTCTTCTAGCTCATTCAGGAAAAAAAAAAAAGAAAAAAGTTGCCTTTTCACATCCATACTTTGCACAGATCCTTTACATTCACTTGCTACCTGCTGTGGAACATCCTACAGCGGAGTAAACAGCTATCTGCATGACAGAAACCAGTGCTCTTTGCTCTGCGTTGAAGAGAAATGAAAGGTTCGAGAGAGGAGCGAGCATTAGGCCCCCCTACGGGGCTGCCCTTGTCTTGCCTGATCCAATGTGTTGAAAAAGTGATGGCAGCTCTCTGGCAAGATGTCTCTCGTTTGTTTCAGCTGTTGCTCGGCTTTCTTATTACCCCCATCTGCTCCGCGTCTCCACCTTGAACTTCCCGCTATATTATTAAACAAATGCGGCTATCGATATTCTGGGTCACTTGATATTCTCCATATCACGGATCATAAATGTATTATCGTTGTCCCTTTAGATTATCTAATTGCCCTAAAAGCTACTTTTAATTAAAGGCAGTAAAGGTCTACTGAGACTAAATCACCTATGTTATGAGTATGGGCTGGTGATAGTTCATGCTTATGCAATCAACGGTTGGTCATATTCCAGATTAACTAAGTGGAGGTTGAAATGTTATGGTCATTAAGGCATTGAAAGAAACTACAAACATTATTTTAAAAGTGGATTTAAAAAAAAAATGTATCGCCATTGGGAACAAAAGGGTCTTTTGACTGTCTTTTTGACCTAAACTCTGTCTCAAGCTGCATAATAATATCATAATATCATAATAATAAAACTGTGCCCGTCCTTGTGTCTGACTGTACTGTAGACCATCACCTCTTGCTTCATACCTATTTTAACTTTTCCTTCATTTTCCCCCCTTAAACTGCCCTCTGATTACAGAAAATTCACAAAAAAGCACTTCTTCACCAGTACATCCACTGGCTTCCACAGGCACAGTATATTGTACTCCATGTTTCTCAGGTCACCAACAAATAGGATCCATCACACAATAATACCTACACAAGTAATTGCCTTTCTTCAGGCTATAAGGCCCCGAGGTCCTCTTGTCCAGCGAAAGCTTTGCTCATAAACTCCTGATTCTAAAATTTGATATTGTGGAGGCCCCGCTATTGTTGCTCTTACCAAAGCTTGGATGATACTGTGTTAGCGCCAGGGCTAAATCTCATGTTCTTCACATTGTATCCTATAACCCAGTTAGCTTTTCAAAAACACAAGATGTTTTCACAACGCTTGGAGGGAAATGACGAACGTATCAACGTTGACATTAGGAAAGCTAAAATTATGATATAAACAGCTTGTAAATCATGTTTGCGCTCACACAACAATTTTCATACGGCTGTATTTCCACCTGTATTTCTGAATTATTAACCCCCCTTCCAAACAACATTTCCTTCTTTTGCCCTCAAATTATCAGCAAAAACAAAAAATGCTTTGGGCCAACAACAACCACTTTGCTGCCCCCACTTATCCATGACACACAAAAAAAATATGTCCGACGACAAAGACGGAGCTCCAACACACAATAAAGACAATTTAACAGTAATGCTCAGTGTAATTTTTAGAATCAGACAGTGTGGTTTGTCATTTCTTATTTGATTGAGTCTCACTAAACAACATTACAACCTTTGCTTATGTTGCTTTGTTGCCTTTGGCTATCTGCCAAATGCAGCCAACAAATCAGGGCTTATTTCATAAATGCATTTCCCCGGCTTATTGCATCGGACACAGGGAGATCAGATTTATTTAGGTATATGTGTAACACTCACTCACTACCGACGGTCACACAATATCAGTTATGTTATCACTAACGTAGTGATATTACTTGTCAAAAACACGTGATTTTGTCCCAGAGCTGTACAAACATCAAGTTTTCACTTTGAACCATGTTGATGTTAATGGAAGTATGCTGGTTGAGAGTAGGCAAGCATATAATTAGGCATATTTCCTATTAATATATACAGTGCAATATCACCAAATGGCCTTTCCACCTAGTCGGGAGCTGTGGAGTGTGTTTACATGGCTAGTTCTCTTTGAAAGGGACAGACCTTATTAGCGTTTGTTTGTCCCCTGCCTTGAAAATCCAAGCAAGTGACAAGGGAGTTCCTTTCCTAACATCTTTGAGCTGAACATGAAAGAACCTTCTGGTAATTAGTATATAGTGATTAATGATTGTCAGTATCATAGCTACTTCTGCTTTAATCAACAAAATACACACATAAAAATATACCCTGTGAACATCCAGGGTGCTATTCCCACTTAGGCATGGTTTTGTAGGTTTTGAAATTACTATGTGGATGGAATCCTGCAGCACAGCAAGGTTTTGCTAAATTAATGAGAACATGGCGCATATTTACCCTTTATCTAAAGCAGGGATGTGTAATTGTGAAGAAGGCTGTTCTCGCACTCACTATTGAAATGATGAAAAGGAATGCTGGGTTTGGTCAAACCGTTTCAGTGCACGAGACCAATCAAATAAATGTTACTGTGCATTGAGTATCTCAGTAGATACGTAGCTGATGCTTATTTATTGTCAAATAAAAATTTGTAGTAACAATATTATCTGAGCAGTAGCGCCTTAGTGGCTTACACATATTCATTCAAATACCATTTGGCAAATAGAAAAAGGTAAACAGATTGATGCTAGCTGGAGAAAAGGGTACAAACACACATGCAAGCGCACACAATGCATGCATCCAAAAATCATTGCTAATTATTTCAAGCAACACACTGATCAATCCTTCATAACATAACATCATTCCGCATGTAGGTTCTGGGCTACAATCTGATTCTGGTAATGTTTTTAAGGCTCCCGTGCCTTTAGCTTTTCTATTGGCTTTATGGATTTTACTGCACTGAGAAAGAATAGAAGAGCAATTCTGTTCTAAAGGAGTTTATCATAACCCATCTGATTAGATTGACAATATATTCAATAAAGCACTTGTTAAAAGTAATCTAATAAGAAGCCAAGCAATGTTACCCAAACTAGGCTTATTGTTGAGTTGGAATACTGTATACCATTGGCTGTAGTAGCCGGTTTTAATCATAGTTTTAAATTACAGAAAAAGAAAACCGAATCCATGGCTTCCTCTACATTTTGATGAGATTTTTCAGACAAGAGCAGGTAGGGGTATTAACACCTCCTGAAAATGTGCACTTCTGCACATTTATGAACCCCACAGCTTCCCCCTGCCTGGATTTCTCAGAGGTGAAAGGTTCCAAATCCCTCTTTAGATGAGTTGATCTTCTCAGGCCCATTATGCCCCTTCACTGTGACAGACTGGAAGCTGAGAGCCAGTCTGGGGAAGAACAAAGATAAAGGAGGAATTAAAGCCGAAAACCGAACTCAACTTCGGCATTTGTATAACTTACCCTATCTTACACCTGAGCATTAGCACAATTCAGTTTGTATTCCTTCCTTAATGCCTTGTTTCCCATCGTCCTACAAACTACTGCGCTAATGCCCTTCACAAAAATGTCAGTATATCAATGTGGGACAGCAGACAAAAGTTTTTGTAGAAGTCGGGAAGTGAACAATTTTTCATTGGTATAATCACTCTAAAGAACGATTCAGATACATTCTTTTAGTACCTCCATTGTGAAATAAAAGACAAATTAAAGAAAACAGAAGATAAATTGTTACTTTCTCAAGCAGTTTTGAGAAGATTTTCAGTAAACAATCAAACTTGCTTTCGTTTTTGATTGATGTGCAACTGAATTGAGACTGGGTATCCCGGCTAAGGTGTCGGATTTTGGAAACTCCCAAGTTAAAATGTATTGTTGTAGTACATTAAAAACCAAAATCATCATCCTTTTTCTATGGCAAAAGTGACAGTGTTAATGTTTTATAGTCTAAAATGTAACTACAAGAGTTTAGTGTTTGGTAAAACAGTAAAATGTCTACTGTTGGAGAGGAATTTCAGAAGAGAGCATTGACCGAAAGGTAAGTATGTTTTATTTTCAGTTCTAAATGGATTATGGCAGCACTGCCCAGTCCACTTTTCTAGTAGGACAAAGAGTATCTCATGACAGTAAGCTGACTGAGCTGAGGGCAACAGCTAAGTCCCCAAAGAGAAAACTGAGATTGACTGTTGGGAAACCTGGGCCACAAGTCATCCCCTGAAGCAGTTGATCATAACACAAATGACAAATAATTGACTGGATGATGGATGATGAGATTAGATTTATGGGTTTAAACAAGGTCAAACATCTCACTCCCACCTGCAAAACCACAACGTTGCTCCAAACGATGGAATCAGAATTATGGTTATGTGCATGATAATTTTCCTATCGCAGCCTTGGGAAGGTTGTTAAGGACTTGTGTGATATCCAATAGGTGTTGGGTTTAACAGCTGAGCCTACTGGGTCAAAACACAAGGTCAGAGGAACAAGGAGAGGGATCCATTTACTGCTACCAGGGTAGGCGCAAAGGAAGTGGTTAAGTATCTCGGTCTAGGTGTCTGTGTCCTGGATTTCTTTTTTTCATTCTACCATATCATTTAACGACCGATATTCACAGAATGTCCAGTGACCCGAAGATGAGGCCACACTCGTGAAATTAATTGTTAACTGAGCGGCGATGCATGAAAATATTTAAATTATTGTAGCAAACATTTCATAACATAACTTGCACAGGAAATAATGAACCCGAGATGACTCTATCCAACATCTGAGTCCTGTTATGCCGTAAATCGTTCTTTACACTCGTTCCTATGTGGCATTAGTGTCCATTCGTACTTAGAGATTGTCAGTTTCTACTACAGAAAATTAAACAAAAAAACATCTGAAGCAAACATCCTATTGGCAATTTTGAAAACAAGCCTAACGTCTAGCCATAGGTCTGGGATGATTCTGCATTTTAAAATATGAAGGGATATCTCCATTTCATTTATTTATAAAGGCAATTTTCATTGCTGATTTAAAACCTTCACTTAAACTGTGCAGTGTTTACCATAAATCCCCTTTCTCTGATTAGATCAATCATTTGGTCATGAACTCTACACTTGAGTCACATAATGAAGGCCAACCTGCCTTATATGGGGTATTTTTTCAAGACAAAATGGAGCTTGCAGTGCTGTTTACTTTGCTGTTAACTCATGAAGAATAAATTGCCCACTTTAAAGGTTTCCAACTTCACTACTAGTGTGAAAAAAAAGCAGGAGAAGTTTACTATTTATAGAAGGTAAGTGGTTAACTTTTATATGCACTTTGGTAGTTTTTGCACAGTTCGTCTCCTTCATCCTCCATGGCTCGAGGACAAGGGAGCTGTTAACTGTTGAGCCAATAAAACTGTTATTGCTGCTATCTTTAACATGCTGTGAATGAGGCGAGCCTTACACAAACTACAGACTGCACTGGAAGAATGATTAACTCTTGTGTTTATAATGCTCACTGTGTAAGGCAGCCAACCGTATTTTTCCAAATGGTTGAATTTTATTTATAAGACATAAATTTCCTAAATCCTTGCCAATACATCCACTGTCAGCTCCTAGATGAGATTCACAAATGTGGTGTTTTCTTTTCTAGAATAACTGATTTCACATGAAACATCAAGAGGAATCAAGTAAAAAAAATAAAACATTGTCGTCATATTTAGCTGAACACCATCTTCACCACCTTTGCGGTGGCTGTATATCAGTGCTGCGGCTGAGTACTGCTATTAAGCTGTAAATACGTATTTGTAGTTAGTTGTATTCACTTGCAATTCCAGGAGGAAATAAATCCCTTGTTTAATGGCTAAAACAGAAACAAGTACAACTCGAGATCATAAAATCTGTGCCTGAAAACCACTCGATTAATGGACACAGGCTTATTAGACATCCATACTATATCCTATTTTTGCTTATTTTGCACTAATTGTAGCCATGCTATTTTATCTTTCGTGACAAACACAAATAATTTTCCATAAAATAATATTTTATTAAAAAAAAAAAAAAGAAAATAAATTTGAAAAAACCTGTATTGCTGGAGCAAGCAAAACAAAGGCAATGCATCTACAGTAATAAAGTTACAGCAATCCATCGATACGAATACCTATATGTTATGTTTATGAGTACCAAGTGAGTGAATACTCTGCTGAAGACAGGTCATTACTTAAGAAGCCATTGCACACACTTTGCTTTTTTTATATAATAATTTATCTAAGACCAAAATAAATCAATGCATATTTACAGAACATATGTTACTAGATTTGGACAAGCTGCAAAGCCCAGCTCCATTAATAAATTGAGAATGTGAGGATTCATTACCGTATGGGTTTCAAGAGCATATCCATGCAAATGGCAAAGAAATGCAAATGCATAGGCATCATCAAGCAGAGTGCTCTAAATAGATTGCCACAAGGTAATCACAGGGCCCACCACAAACATTTCCACTGAACTATGCTGCTCTATCAATTCAAAAATCACAATGTCCAATGTCTTAAACATGGGCATACATTATGTCATGGAATATCTATTTGATTTACTTGTTGATCTAGAGCTACAGAGGTAAGGACTACACGCTGTCTCTGACAAATGGCATTTTAACTTCTAAGTGAAGATGTGAAATTGCTCTCCTTAATTGGCCTTTAAGACTGCAGCACCAATTATTAATCAATGGGTGTCAAGGGAGCCGGGCCCTCCCTGTATTTAGAGCAATAGATTGCTGAATTATATTCATATTTATTCTAAGTAGGTCTTCATTGTAATTGGCATGTTATTAGGCTGAGGGCTTTTAGTCTGTATCAAAGTAATTCAATTAAAAAAGTGAAATATAGATCTGTCTGGGATAAACAAACAAGCCAGCTGTAATATGACAGAAATGCGGTGAACGGTCTGGTTAAGTAGCTCATTATTTTTGCCCTTCCTTGAGGAAAATAGCTGCTTCAGGAGTGTAGAGCCCGTTTCCATTGTAGCAGCCGGGGACTATGGAAGCACCTCATCAATCCACTTATCCCTGTTCCGTTGGTTGGATAATCTGAGTGTCTGACACTAATGGTGAGGTTGCCTCAAGACTGAGAAAATATACAGAGGAGCCAGCTGAACCCCCTCCTCAGTTCTGTTCCTCTCTCGTCTTTAGACACACTCTCCTTGCTTCTCTCGCACGCACACACACACACACACAAACACACACACGGACAAACATGTAGTGCATACTCGGTCTCTCCCTCTCTTTTCCAATGTTCAGTCAAGAGGGTAATCCTAAGCTCCTTTACTTATCTCAGGGAGGAATTTCCAGCATTAGTCATGATAAGACACAGGTCCTCACTGATAAAGCGAAGGAAAAGCTCTCCAAAGCTAACTAAGTTGAAGATACTTATGGAATGTAGTTTCTGCAAGAAACCTGCTGGATATGGATGAAAGGCTATTGTCTATATTTGCTTTAAGCAGCACTATAAGCTAATTTTAGCAAGTTTTCACTCAGGGACACAATGTGCTTGTACTGAGGGTTCAATGCATCATCGTGCTAATATTGGCAGTGCGTATATGAGTACGGATTCTTTTTAAACAGACGTAAATGTACAGTATATAGCTGGTCTGCATCTACGTTCCATATAGCACATCGTCCTGTTTAGCAAGTCAAACATCATTACTGGTCTGTTGCTCAGCCAATACTAAATAATGGAAGAGGATATTTGGCTTGTTTTCTAACTCAGCTGTGTAACTTCAGTAACGCGGACAACTCAGACATAATGATTCAAACTTATTAGGCAGCGATCAGCCTCCTGTCTGCAGAAACAGTGGCGTTTACTTTGGTAAGAAATTGCAATACATTATGTTTTGCTACATATTGTTGAGGGGGTTTTGCAGGTCAAAGTGATTTACACTTTTGGAGAGAGTCTGGCTCATGCAAGGGTGAAGTGGAGCTGCAGGAGGAGGGGAGGGGGTTGCGGGATGTAAAGATTTATCATTTCTATGAACTTTTTACAAGCGTCATGCCTTATCCAGAAACAACAACACAGGTATTTAACCTGTTCCTTGTCAAGCCCTGCCTGGAAAACCTCCATCCGTCTTCGGGGAGTACGTGGACATTTGTTTATTTTCAACTTTGGCTAATTGACCAAACTATCTTTACAGTTTTCCATTTGCAGAAGCATAAGCACTTGACTGAAATGAACGTTGTACCTCACAGAAACAGCATCTGACGGATGGCGTGGGTTCAAAGGAAGGTTAGGGCCTATGAGCGTGGAGAAACTAAAACAGCCCCCCTCTGCACCCATGGATCCTGCGTTAAAGAAAGCAGCTCTGTCACATTCATCTTGGAAGCAAACTTGCAAAGCAATTTGTTGAAGGTCAGCAGAATATGTGATAAAAGTGTAGTCTTGTTAAGCATCCATCACAGGCTGATTCGGATTTTGAGCAAAGATGTAGTGACAAAAATACACAATGGGTTCAGGGTAATGGGTTTAGGCAGGGATATTGGTTTGGGTAATACAGTTAATAGGTCCTTGGATCTGGGGGCTCTTTTAGGCAGATATGAGAAGCATCACCGGCTGTCATATTCTCCGATGAGAGTATGCATTAGAGCAAACTCTATTTAGTAAAAGACAATTCAATTAGGGACTATTCAGAGACCCCGGATTATTTCCCTATGGGCATCCGCTCATTCGAGGCAATATTCAGATTTCATTGTGTTTTCAAAGTGGAGAAATGTCAGCGGCTGGCTCCTGCAGTGGTCGGGGGGCCTGTATGGACATTTATATTTCAACGGTCAAACAAATGAAGACAAAATTTTCTCAATACAGCCCTAATGTACGCCAGCAATATTTTATGGATTGAGTGGCTGCATTTATCTTATGACACAGAGGTTTTATGGCTGGGTTTGTGTTTGCCTCCATGATAGCGAGTTCTGTATTTCCATACAGTCACCTTTAGGAATAAAATACCTAATGGCAGCAAACAATGAATTCAAGAATAATTATATGCACTGTGTATCACTGACATACAAGTAGATGAAGGCATTTGACACACATTTGTTACTAATACTGCCGTGTAAGCAAAATGCACACATCAGCATATCAACAATCTGATTCTGTTCCCGTCCATATCTGCAAAAAGAAGACCTGACTCTGATTATTTCCATGTATAAAGTTTACATTCGAAAAATTTATACCTCATGACATGTTGGGATTTTCTATACATAAGGCACATATGCTGTACATATCAGGTGTGACCATATAGCGAGTGATATATCTTCCATTATCGAGCATGAAAGTATATTTCTATGTCATACACACATATGTTGCACATATCGTGTATGTCAGTGCAGGGGCGATATACTTTAACATTCTACTATGTCAGTACATAAAGGCATATGTCTACATTGTACGCACATATGTTACACATATCATCAGACGTTGAGACTACACCTGTCTCTACATGAAACCAGAGATCCGTGCCTGCATCCAGGGGCTATGCAGCGCAGTGACAATGCAACTGGGTCACAGATAGTCATAAATCCAACCTCCTAAGGTTATTACACAAGAAACTGAGATGCCAGCAAATCAATTCACAGTTTGGCAGTGGGCTCATAAAGCGTCTTTACTAGCTCATCTAAATCCAATCAGCATGTTTCCTATGTAAACAGAGACGTACAGTATTTCATGCAAAGGGACTTCCTGGAGATGACATTGCAACAGGGATGTGTCACATAAACAAGCAGGCCATTGTTAAACATTAGCAAATGTTAATCTAATCATTTCATTGTGTTCAGCGGTGGCGGTAGGCGAGTCCGCTGTTTTGACAGTTGCTAACTTTATTTTAACCGAATACTGACAGATCTGGGGGAGCGTTGGAGACGTGACAACTTCTTGGAAAACATAAAACTTCACAATGTTGGTGCAATTAATGAAGCGCTTGAAGAGCCCTTCCTCGAGTGAGGAAAGGGCAGACAATTTTACCAGTGGAAAGAAAGCAAGAGAGATGTCTCAGTAGATTAATTCGTCGTAGTCACAACGGTGTTATTACTGGGAACAGCTCCAGGATTTCTATTTCACCATGAGACCGTGTTGATGAAGTGCTCAGCGCTCAGGACATGAATCTGCCCAAGCAACACAAGTTGGGCAGATTTTAACTGTGTACATTAGATATCTCCTGTACAGACATATTGAATGACGAAAGACATGACATGATAGTGGCAGGCTACTAAGATTTATTCTGAAATCCAACCATATCACATAACTGCTTTGAGAACAGTAAACTTAGTTCCTGACTCCAGCTGACATTCATTTTAATCCACACTGAATCATGTCCTTCCTGCAGCTCCGTCTCATAGACACTGCAAAAATGCAATGAATGCATTTTGACATCAGGTCAAATAACATTCAGTATTTTTTTTTTTTTTAATATTATACACATGCAAGTTTAATCATTATCAGCACACTGGTGACTGTCCGTCTGCGAGGTGTATGATGTTAAAATATGCTGGCACTTCTATTCTTAAACTCTCAATGACAGAAGGGACCTTGGTAATGAAGAGCAAATGTCCGTATTCGTGTGGAGAACAAAGGAGCTTGATATCAGCACAATGCTTAGGCCAGTATTTCCACCGCCACCACCGTTCGTCCCAGTGGGGTTAGCATTTTGCCTCCGACTGATTGGCTGGTCACTGCCCTTCTCACTGATTATATAGACATTGACTTGTCAGAGGAAAAAGAGAACAACTTTGTTGACGTCCTTTCTTTTTCTACTTGCCACACGTATCTTTGCTTTGGCTGTGGCAAAGTTTGACTGAACCTTTTGTCTGGGGGAGTTGGGGAGAGAGAGAAAGAGAGAGAGAGAGAAGGAGAGAAGAAGGGGGGAAAGGGGACACAACAGCGACCATATGTTCAATGTGACCCTCATTATTCTCAATTAGGGCAGCCATCCATGGAATGGTCTTGCTGATAACAGCCCATAACACCTTCAGTGGAATGGAGCACAATCTTCCAGTGGCACGATGGACAAGCAGGGTGGCAAGCAGACGTGCACGCCTCTACGTATATGTGTGTGTGATTCTGTGTTCCTCAAGTAAATGTGCATAGACACCTCATGCAATCTCAGTTTGTGTGCACTCGTTGTATGTGTGCACGAGATTTTCTAAGTGTTGATGATTCTCTGTGTGTATTGTGCATATTTGAGGGGAACTATGGCAGAGTGGGGTGGGTGGGCAAGCAGACAAGCTTTGCCAGCTTCTGGAGGGCTTATGGGGGGTGTGCAGGGCCACAGCCCAGGTCCCCGGGACGTCTGGATGGATAAGTCGATGGAGAGTAATGGGGTCACATTGAGCATATGATGTAAAGGCTAACCTTATGCCTAACCGTTAATGGCATTATGAATCTGGCAGCGCAATTCCTCTTTGCCGCTTAATGTATAAGAAGAACAATATTTTGACTGGGGTTGGGGGAGGATGATGAGGGAGACACATACTGGTCTAATCTCTTTGTTCTTCATCCCCAACACACTGTCGTTCTCTGAAGTCATTATTAGTGCGATGCTGAGCTGAAGGTGACCCACGCAAGAGGCAAGTAAGTGAAGTCAGTAGGAAGTTAGGGAGCTTTCCTTTTAATAGACTTGTTCCAGTCTTAAAATTGAACAGAATCGATGCATTCATCAAAGTTGCAGCACACATATTTATTCATAACCAGAAGTGCATGTGTTTGCAATACATTTTTATAAAGCAGCATCATATAAATAATATGAATGCCTTTTTAGTTGACACTCAAAGTAAATGAACTTTCTTGCTGAGGTAAATGAATGAGGCACATGCTAGTCATCTGTGACTATTTCTCCTGGCCGGCTTCCCAAGCGCTTACTGTAACCCAAGGAAGCAGTGACATCACCCTCATTCCTTCTTCCAGTGATTTCAAAATGGCCCAGGTGATTAAGTTCTCGATAAAGAGATGGGAGCCAGTGCAAGGCTGCGGCATTGAGCAGGCTCATTGATTAAAACCAAACGAAAGCCCTCAGCGCTCTGCAGCAGCACTACTCATAGTAACCGCTGAGCATCATTTGTCTTTGATCTTGTCATCTTTTGACTATTGTCTCCACTGGCCCACTTTCCTGTGGCAGCTAGTGTCCAAACACAGTAGTCCTGAGCATTACGATGGACAGAAAAGTGTCATGACTCCTAAACAGGAATCTGATAACCTCATTACTGAGCAGTTTACGGTTTTCTAGAACCAAGTTTATCTTTTGATCATAACACACTGTATTGACAGCTGTCCACTGTACGGATTTTAGTTTGTGTCTTTAATACAGATTTATGTCATTTAGATTTCATACACAAGAAAACTACACTCATGCTCTATAATTCAAAAACTAAATTAGGAGACAGTCATATAAGTGGTCATTAGTAAAGTACAAGACTGAAAATTAAAGAGATGTAATCTGACTACCTGCATGACCTGTGAGAAGATGCAGTGTGTGCCATATGCTACATATCACTGTATGAGTCTGGTTTCCCCAAATGTAGTAAAATAAGCACAATGCCATGGAAAGCAAATGCATGATGAGTTAATTTTTCAGTTCGATAGAGTAGCTCTGACCTCACTTTATTCTGCTATTTTTTAAATTCCATCGGTAAGGTTTTGCTTATTTAACTGTTCCCCTAAAGTTAAAATAAACCTCAACACATTGTTTTAATTCAGTTCCCTAACCTTAACCAAAGTTACACACGATTTGACCAAACCACATTACCATTACCATAATCAAAACCTCCAGCTATAGTGACAGCTGTAACCACAATTAAATTTGTGCTGCTAAAGTGTCACTAACCATAACTTTTTTCTTTTTTTTTTCTTTTTAAACGCTTTTCATGTGACAGATTGGGGGTAAAAAAAAACAAACAACAATTTCTTCTAATCTCATCCAAGTCTCAGTGAAGAAACGTAATCAGTGTATGAGTTGGTGTTGATTTCCCATAATTCCGTGAGTGTGTCTTGTACTGGAGGTATAGCAAAATGAAATGAAAACGCCATACACACAACCATAATCAAGCCACAACCTTCTCCTCCTGTGTATCTAAAACAGAACAAGCCCATACAAGTTTGAAATTGATGAGTGCGCCACTACAAGTTCATGACTTTGACCTCCAGGGTATTTGATCCCTTGACACAGAGTTTATTTTTCTAAAGCTACAGCTTGATATTCCAGCACTTAATTTAAGAGTGCAGTTAAATCACAGAAGCCATAATATGTCAGGCGATCCCACTACTGGGGGTAAAAAGAGAGTGAAAACGTAGAGGGGGGAGGGAGGGAAAACAGTAAGTAATGAAAAAGCTATGATTGCTTTTCTGTCCCTCCAAATGACAGTTAGCACCTCAATGACCTGCTCGGGGCAGGGCCATCTAGAAATGACACGCTAAGGCACAACGTCATCTAACAGGGTAGTTACAAAAATCAATACAAAACCCATTTCAAAGATGCTCGGTGAGCTTGTGTGTGTGCGTGTGTGTGTGTGTGTGTGTGTGTGTGTGTGTGTGACAGAGAGGGAGAGAGAAGGACCTGCTGTTATGTTCATTTATTGAGTAGGCCTGAGGGGCAGAAAACAAACTTTTCTGATATACACATTACCTCGTAAGCAAAGGAATTCTGAAGGCTAAGCAATAACTGCATTCCCAGTCTATTACTTAAGTCATGAAGAGCTCTCTCCACAGAAGGGGGTCTTTCATTGCATGTCAAGTACGGCTTAATTCTCAACTCACTGCCCCCAGCCCTCTTCATTGTCACACTTTTAACTAAACTAGGTATTGGCCACTAGAAGAAGAATGACTCTTTGTCCGCTGGGGAATCGATACGCAGTCTCTCTGATATTCACAGAGAACACATGTAAACCAGCCGGGCCGGCCGTACGACTATCTTGTCTTGTTGGGATACTGGCAAACATCACCATATATTATCCTCTTTGATTTGTTGTCAATACCCAATCACGGCGAAGAGGTTCAGGTCTAGCGGACCACAAAGACACTAAGGAGTGTAAAACAGACAAATGGGCAGGGGGAACATCAATCCGAAGGGCACGTCAGGCTGGCCCCTGATGAAATAGGGCGCCACGTCGACGGCTGAAATTTATAGACAGTAACATGTGAAAGTGCTCACTCCTCACAGCCTCGAGAGAGGTCAATAGCCTGATGCCTCTGTCCAAATGGGCTTCTCATTAAGCCGGTTCATTCAGTGAGGCTTTTTTTCCTTCTCTCTTTTGCACGACAGGAAAGAATACCTGGCTGTTTGTTGTTTTAAACCAAATTACCTTTACTGGTCCTCCTCTTACAAAAGCTTTACGTCAAATAGAAATTGATGTCCAAGCTTTGAAACATTTTGGTTTGCTTTACACACTCATTTCTCTCTCTTTCCTGGTTTCTCTTTAATTATACTGTCTGCATTTTACCACCTGAATTAAACCTCACCATATATATTAATAGGGTCATATATCAAGGCTGCAATATTTGGACTATACTGTGTGAAAACCATGGGATTCATTTGCCACACTGGAAAGAAACTTGGTTCAGCTCTTTGTGAAAGTCCCACTCATCCCAAATTTGGAAGAGACACAACAGAAGGTGATTGAGAGGTAGGATTCCAGGTCCGCAGTGTGCTGGATTGGACAAGGATCTTCCTTTAGAAACGCAACTAAATAGAGCTTCTTTTTTTTTTCTCCCCCCCCCTGTGAGAGGCAACGGTGCTCCAGACATCCGATCAGTTTTCAGCAGTAGCGCTGTTGCTATATGTGGTTCCAGTAAATTACATACAATATGAAAGGGCTGGGCTCTCTGCGATGGACCTCAAACAATCTAAGAGAAAACACGGGTACATCGTCCGGTCGTATACGCTCGCACACACATATGCACGCAGAAAATAAATTTAATGTTGTCACTTCCTTCAAAGCCGTCAATGTCAAGAGAGACTACTGGCAATTCAAAGTAATCGGGAAGCCACGAAACAAAAATAAATTTGGGGCTTGACACGCTGTTGGAAAAGAATAGCAATCAGCAAATTTAATGCATTTCTGATGTATATTTAAGGCTCTGACACTAGGCCACAGATGTACATGTGTTGGGTTTCTATTTTGCAAAAGATATGGTTGGTGATAACCTATTATGGGACATCGTCAGCTTCCCCACTGCCTCTGTCTCGGATAGGAAAAATTCCATCACTTGCTCCATCCAGGAGATGTAATATCGAAACAAATTATGGCTGGAATTGAAAAGTCACAAGCTTATTCTGTCTTGATCAAACCACTGCCAAGAGGCTAAGTGCAGAGGTGGAGATACCCCCAAAATGCTTTTTATTGCATTATCATCAATGACATCTACAGCACTCTCAGTTCCCAGCTTTTGGTAGTAGATATAAATATATATTTTTCAAGCTGTAATCCAACACACAAGAAACCCATAGAAGTGACAAGAACCAGCAGAGGAATCATTAACAATTAGGGTTGTTGTTGTTTTAGTGAAGCGAAAAAAATCTGGTGTAATTCATCAAAATTCCCTGTGGCGTGTTAGTCTGCATTAACACAGTATTTAGACCAAGTCAATATCTAATTCAAAGACGAGAAACGTAGACAGTAAGGGACTCAGAACAATGTAACGGGCAGCCCTGCTATCAGTCAATGTTAAGGTGTCTGAAGTCAGACCCAACAAGAAAACAAGCCATTAATGTGAGCATGCTGCGCAAGACAAATCTTATTTGGTGGAACATCGTTTGTAAGATGTAATGATCACATATCAAAGTACATAACATTTGATTGGACCGCTGGAGTTTGTTCCGGTGGCAGTAATAATAAAAGAAGTCTCATCTTGGTTTTATGGTGTAGCATATTGAACCATCTGAGCGCCGCCTTGCTGTACGGTGGCCTGCAGGCGCTTATTCTTTTCAGCGGTGATCAGTCCTGACACACAAGAGGTCTACCGAGACCCAGTTAAAGATTTCTATTATCATATCAAATCACACACCAGTGCTCTCATTATAATTGACACATCTTGAACAGTGAACAAAGGCTGCTCTACATAATGCATAATTAGAAAGTTTTTTGACATTTTTTTTTTTTTTTTTGAATATGGTAATGTATGATAAGAGCTGATGTTAGAGAGAATAGCCTTGGCGGGACATTAAAAGATCTCATAGAAGTTAGAAGATTATGGTTGGGTACACTGACCTCCTGACCTGGCTGGATCCCTCCAGATGACTGAGCTGCGGTGAAGCTCGGGCCGGCAAAACCGAGGCGCCGATTCCCCCCGTCCTTGCCGAGACCTCGTTAACGACTTAGAAGGCCTATCAATATTTAACAACTCTATGATTGAAATTTCAAATTCATCTCCTCAATGGTAAATCACAAAGGAGAGGGAGATGGGAGCAAGGAGGGGAGGGAGAGGAAGGACAGAGGGAGAGAATGAGAGCGACTCATTTTATCAGAGCTATTTTAAATAAAGACTGTGATTTAGTGAGGCCACACCAAGTCAATTAGGGGCAGAATATCTGAGCTCCATTTAAGTAGTTACTGAATCACCATATTGGATCTGACTGTCTAACAATCGCTCTGATATGAAAACATACTCTTCCCGCAGTGGGGGGAAAAGAAGAGCGCGTGAGATACAAGAGTGATTTCCTTCCCTCGCCTCTCCACGGCTCCTCGTTCCTCTCCCTCCATCGCTACGCCTTCCTCTTCCTTGATTCCTTTTCTTTTATGCATTTCTCAACCCCCGTGCCCTCTCCTGTTCATTCGACAGACTCGAGTCAGAGAGCAAGAGATAGTTTTACTATTTTATGAAGGGCTGAGGTTTCCGGGCAGTGCCAGAGTTTTCCGTGTCCGACAAAGTAAACTTGCTCGTGAGAAGGTACGCTGAGACCGATGTTCAAAATAGAACTACCTAATGCAAAACACTTGTGTGACCATATAGATAAATGGATAAAATGTATGCATTATGTATCTAATTAATTAAATCAAATGTGAAACCTAAAAATTCAAATATGAATAGACAAATAATTACATGAGGTGAAAATAATCACTTTTTATATTGCATAGCCAACTACATTTTAAAAAAGAAACAAAAAAAACCACACATATATAATATTTCCTGATTGATTACAGTGCTGTATGGGCTTAGACAAAGTATATATTTGCACTAAAAAGAAAAGGCAGAGAATAACAGCATGTGTCCCCTCTCTTTATTTTGTTCTTTAGTCATGTGGTTTCTTGGAGTTAAACAGAGCAACAGTAAAACCAAAAAGAAATCACTCCCTGATGCAGCACAGTCATCTTCCTCTGCGTATCAAAGACTATTTTTTTGTGAGAGTACCCCCTGCCTACACATCCCATCCCTCCCCAGCCGTGTGTGGCTTTTGGTTCACTGGAGGTCAAGACGATCATTCACCCCAAGGCCTGAGGGCGCCCATATACTCTCCCCTTTATGACCACATAAAGAACGCCAAGTGCTCAGGCGTGCCTGATTAGCTGCCCTAATATGCTATTTGTGACTAATTTCAGAGGCGCTAAGTCACAGGTGATGGTCCCAGGCTGTAAATCTAACTCGGCCAACCTTTGACGGTGCGTGTGTGTGATTGTGTTCTTGTGTGTGTGTCCTCTCCCCCAGGATGCACTAGTAGGTCCCGCGGTGAATATGCAGAGGCCATTTAGGTGAAAGGCAGGACATAAAAGTAATGGATGGTAGATGAAGCCATCTCAAGCTGACAAGTCAACTTATGCAGGGAGGAAGTGCACGTGTACCTGTGCGTGTAGCCGTGTGTGTGTGATTACGACAGTGTGTGTGTTCATATGTTAAAAAAAAAAAATGCACATGACTAAAGCGGCTTTGTTTTAGCACAATCATTACTCTTTGCCTCCGGCACTGATACACTTTTACTGCTGAAATTTGGTGGTGTTACATTTGTACATTTTATGTGCTGTACTGATTAACTGGTTCACACGATGCAAATCAGAATAGTTAAAAAAATAGTTAATGAGTGTCTTTTGGTTGTGTTGGGGTGGAACAAACTGTTTTACACAAACAGCAAATGTTTTTTGGTGTTGCCCTGCAATAGCCATTTGATGCTTTTTCTTTAACATCACATTGCAAAGAAGTGATATTTTTGACACACATATACAGTCATTTGTTGATGCAAAACTATATTTTCTTGTCATGTTTATCTTAATAATTTTTGCAGTGAAACATTGACATTTGTCAGTTATTCTTGTATATATAGATTTTTTTAAAGAAATAATAAAAAAAAAACAAGCTCACGTGAGAAAGACTGCAGACAGTTAACAGACCTTCAGTCTCTCTTCCCGTCTCTATCCTTTACGTCCTCATAAGGTGTCAACAGTTCCCTGTTTGAGCTGTTTTCCTATTATCCCCCTGACCGCTGCTTCTCTGACCCCACGGTGGAGTTTTGACAGGATAAGGGAGGAGATGAGCAAACCAGTGCTGCTGAAGTGCTCGCTGTGTGTGCGTGTGTGTGTGTTTGTGCAGCCGAAATAGAGAGAAGACTGAAAGACAGTGTGTGTTTGTGTCTATGGAGGAGACAGAGGGACAGTGACGGTGTGTGTGCATGGTTGCATGAGTGCATTTGTGCTTTTGCGTGTGTGTGTGTGTGTGTGTGTGTATGTATGTGTGTGTGTGTGTGTGTAGCGTGTGTGTGAACGTGCTCCAGTGACCTCTGCGCTGGCTGTGCTGTGTCCTCCAAGCTGACAGAGTCCTCTCCTCCAGCTCCTCAGTGTTAAACACCCAGGGTCTGTTCCCAGATGGGCAGCTTTAAACACCCCCTGCTTGATTCACACACACACACCTTTCAGCTGAAGGGCTCCACTCTGCACCCAAACACTGCTCAGCTCTACGGAGGTGAAAGCCATGGGTGGGGGGTTGGGGGACTGAGCGACACTCACCTCAAAGCCACATAACCAAAAGGTTAACAGTTTTGCCAGATGTGGGGTCACCACCAGTAAAGAATCGCATTATTTCTATATGAATGACAATGTACAGCCTTGAGACATTTAGACTTGTATTTATTCAGCAGAGCTGACAGAATATGGCACCCAAGACATTTCCCGGTGAATTGTTGAGATATGCAGCAACAGGGCTGAGACATTTTTAATCCATTTGCATTTATGAGAAATGAATGACAATATATTGTGAAGCATTTTGGGTAAGGAAAATTACAGCACAGCCCTGTCAGTGTATTTTCATCAGCATTGCCTTTGAAAGTGTGTATTTTCTGGGAAATTTTCCAGACCCGAAAATATTTTTGGGGGATATTTTTCCAACTATTCAAGCTTTGAGTGTAAAGTGTGTCAGGTTTCTTTTTGTAACAGGCAGAATGGTACAACCTGTACTGTCATAAAAAAATAAAAATAAATAAATAATTGAATTACAGTCAGTAGCTTTAAAACTGGTGAACAAGAATTAACAAATGCAACAAATAAATAATCATTTTAAAACTTGGAAAACAGTCTACTTTCTTAAGCTGTTACGAGTGAAATCGTTATGGTTTTTTTTAAAACCCTGTCCTTCTGTCCCTCACACCCCCAGGAAACCTTGCCCACGCGGGTCATAAACACCCCAGTCTCACACAATTGAACAGCCGAGGTTAAAGAATAGACCAAATAATAAGATGCAAGCCTCCAAGTCTGGTAAATCAGTGTAAAAAACACTCTTCCCTGCAGCCAAAATACTTCAACCTCCTGTCCCTGTTTTGAAATCATAAACAGCTCGCCATCCCTCACCAGTGGTAATGAAATGCAAAACAGTGTGTAAGAAAATATCAAAACCTGCCTCGGCTTTGCGCCCTTTTATCGAAAACACTTCAGAAAAGCAGGCAGTATCACGTAGCACAAACATGGATTCTGTCAGAGCCAAATTAGGAACATTAAAAATCACAGTCTGAGAACTCGCTAATTATTACACCCCCTTACAAACAGAGACAGTCAAGCTAAACAACGAGCCACTGGCTGACTCTCAATGTCACTTTGTCCAGGTAACAAATATCCAAAGGTCAAAGTGTGTTTCTGGGGAATAAGGCAAAGCTCAACAGGACTAAGTGGTGTGTGCCTCTGCTTATATGTGTATCTTTGAAGTAATCTAGCCTCTTATGTCCTTTAAGACTATGCTGCCACCTGCAGCTCTGCATACGAACAAAGACACCGGGGCAGCTAAAGAGAATAACAGGCAGGGTAGTAAGTCACACACTGCCATGTGCAACTATTAAAGCATGAACATAAAAAGAGAACTTTCTCAAATCATAAAAAAATGTATATTATGCAGTGTAAAATAAGGATTGTATTACCCAAAATGACTTGACAGTTAATTGACTGAAAAAGTAAGAAGAATTTTGCAATACTTGACTGAAAATTTTCATGTTCAAGATAATATCATAACAAGACAGTATTTTAAATATAAATATATTTAGATGTGAAATGATTACAGCAGGAAAACACACACATATTCCTACCTGCACGGTGGGATTTATGCAGCATGTCTTAGGTCTATTGCAGTCCTTATGGGGGGAACTTGCATGCAGTGAGTAACCCCCCATCCCAAACACCTGCTTATTGTTTCACAATCCATTTATTGTTGCAAAGGACAGCAAGATGTATGACCCCGCAGCAATTAAAATATTAGATATCAAAGTGTCGATGCCAGGGACCGTTAAAGAAATGTGATAGTGAGCGTGAGTAATGACAGCACACATGACTTGTCATAAATAGGAGGGGGGGAATGGAGGGTGGGGGTGACCTCAAATGCAAGGATTCTGTATAACAATATTCTGTTGCCTAACAATGAGAACAATATATATTTTTTGAGGAACCCTCTTCTACAAAGAGCAGTGAACTTTGGACTGACACTTGTACAGATGTGGTAAGGCTAGAAGCCACGCTGTAATTAAAGCACTCACCCTGGGAAAAAAGGTGCGATCTTCTGTCATCTTTTGACAAGGCTCCGAGCACCGGGCAAAGCAATATAGTTACATGCTTGGTAGCAGCTGGAAAGAAGAATGACTGTGTGTTTGATTGCCTGATAGCCAGACTATATCTCCAAGCTATTGTTTTTGGTGATAGTGATCAAAGTTGTGTGCACATTATATGTGTGTGTGTGTGTGTCGGGGTATACATGTGAGTAATTCCACATCATGTGAAAATGTAGCATGACTTCTGAAAAATAAAAATAAAATCTAGAAGTATATATATTTATTTGTTTCCCTATGAGCTAAAGTAGGGATTAAAAAGGCATCCCATGATGATATACATTCCAAATGAGTGATAATCATAGCCACATTTGATATGCAGCATTGTAACCAAATCCTACCCCCTTTTTTTTTTTTTTTTTTTTTTACGTCAACGAGCATTTCAGTAAATATATTTTGACTTCACTTCACTGCCTTGTAGAAACCTGAGACAGACACCATATATGCTCTGTCAGAATCATTAAGTCAACATGCCATCAGGTTCAACTCAGAGTCTCTCCTCAGAATTTGAGAATGATACAGCCTGACGCAGCTTGAACTTTGCGTCTGCCAGGAGGGGCTATTCTCTGTCGGTTTCGCCATTCTCCCATGGCTTTAAATATTGTAGGCATCTTGGGGATGTGGAGACGCATTTGTCATCCTTGTTTGACAGGCTTGATGAAGGGGTTGTCTGTCAGTGTTTCACAAATCCGACCCGACCGCAAACCCGCTGGTGGCACACAGACAGTCACGAGCGGCGGGGAGTTCCCTCCCCTCCTGGCTCGCAGGGTAATTGTGATAATACTGAGATGGAAAATTATAGAGGGGTGAGTTAAGGAGATACTTGAGTTAAATGCAGAGGCTTGACACACTGAGGAGAGTGTGGGTGGTCTGAGGCTGCGAGGGCAAGTTGTTACAGTTCACTCTTAAATGCTGTGATTGTTGTAGCGCTTACATGTACTCTGGTATTAAATCTAATAAGCCAAACTTCTTTTTTTTTTTCTTTTCTTGTCTGTTTATGCACACATCTTCAGAGGTGTTGAAAATGTCTTGAGGTTTAAATGAGGTTCGGCATTGTTTAACCTGTTTTGTTAAACTTGTCACTTATTTCATAACTTTAAATGTCAACTGCCTTAAAATTTCAGGTTATATTCTTGGGGATTGTGAGACAGTCGGTGCTTTAAAAAAAAAAAAAAATACATAAAATAAAAAATAGCACATTTTCCAAACTTTTGCATAAAATGCTGAGATGATCTAACCCAGTCAGCAAACAGTGTAACAGTCCTATAAACTAACTTCAGCTGGAAAGACACAACAAACACTTTCTTTCTCTCCCTTTCCCTCCCTCTCCCTGTCTCTGACATCAGGGTCAACCTAGCATATAATAGACAAACTTGGCAGTAATCTGGGGACTCTGAGAGAGGTCCGGGAGATTTATCAATCAACTGGCCACATTAAACGGATTTCCTAATGAAGTGAAGTCTTTACAGGGATTAATCCTCTACCACCTGCGAGGAGCCACCTGCTCGACTGCCATAATTGGCATGGATGGCACCGCCACCATCAGCAGAAAGAGGAGAGGCACAGAGAGAGGAAAAAGAGGGAGAGAGGGGAAGAGAAAGGGGGAGAGAGACGACGGAGATGAACAGAGGGTGAAAGAGAGAGAGAAGGAGACGGACAGAGAGGAAACAAGTTGGAGAGAGGACAAAGAAGCTAGACGTTGGGGTGTCAAACTCATGCAAATGATGACACTCAGTGTGTTGCAACGACACAACGAGGGAGGGAAATAAATAAAATATTTTAAAAAAGGAGACGAGACAGCACCAGGTCTCTTATGACATGGCGATGAGCATCCAACCCTTAGTTTGTGCCAGTCTTGCAGCAATCCAAGACCTTGACAGCAGCTCCTCGCTACATCTTCCAGCTGTGTCAAATCTGCCTATGTGCTAATGAACGTGTCAGCACCCCAATCGTGCCGTTGCTGTGTGTGTTTCTATTCACCTCTGAGCAGTGAAATCCTACCCAAGGTGCACCAGCTTACACAATACATTTACCCACAAGTATTTCGGCATGAATAATTACAAAGTACCAACCGTGAACTTAGAAATCCAGACTGGTGTCCCGATTATACTGCCAAACCAATCTTTTTGATTGTGTTGCTGATTGGTTTAACTTGACTGATGCTGTGCACGCAATATGGGCACATATTTATAAAAGCCTCTCATGAGACTGATCAGTCTGATTTTTTTAGTAGTTTAGTTTCTGTCTGACACACACTTGATTGATTGTACTAAGATTAAAGAGTGACTCTTGTTAGCACAAAGGAAACAGCATTATGAAGTCAAGATCTTAGCAAGCATGCTGGGTTTTTTTTACAAATCAAGGCAGAAACTTGAGTAATGCTGCATATTATACATATGTGTTACCAACAGATGGTAACTATGTGACCAGAGGCACAGTTGAATTAACAGGAATTTAAAAATTAATTAAAAAAAACAAAACTGGCTGGCGAAAGCTTACTTATGTATGTGCTTTGCATAAAGGCAGCATTTTCCCTGTGCAAAACTTGAATTATTTACATAACTATGGTATACTATAGCTTCACATTGAGAGTGAATTGTGAAACTCAAGACTATTTTGATGATTTAAAAAAAAAAAAAAAAAAGATTTATTTCAGTAACCGCAACATTTGCAACTCCAATATAGCTCCGACTCTCCAGGGCTACTTTTTGGAGACACTGGATACAAAAGGACTGATGTGACTCAGAAACTGATTGATGAAAGTGGTGCAACCCAGAGGTTTTTGGTCACAACAGGGTTAGTATTTATCGGTCTCTGGGAGTTCAGTAATGTGAAATGTTTCGACAGTTTTTTGGGTTGTTTTTTTTTAGGTGTGCGTGGTCCACTTTATCACTGGTCCCTATGGGATCTCACCATCTGCATTCTTGTGCTGTGAACAATTTGTACTTGCAGCAACTTGGAAGTTGAGCACAGTAGTTTTACCATATTAGAGCTAATCAAAGTTGGCATATGTAGTTGCAAGATATTTACTTATAGCATCCTCACTGGAAGAAATCATATAACAACGTGGTCATGATGCCAAGTCTTTCCTGCTGCTTTTACAAGTATGATCAACCTGAAGGGAACACCTTCATGAACGATGGATAGGAGCTATTTGAGAGGGTTAATGTAAAAACAATGTGTGGGATGGATCTTGTAATTTATGTAAGGGCTGAAAAAACATGAATTTATTAAATTGTTATGTGTTTTACCATATAAAAATGTATGAAATCAGTCCTGTCGGTGTCACATCATATAGTTTTAAATAAATAGTGGCTTTTATTTGATTTTCAAGAGAATGTGTATTCACTATCATAAGCCAAAGACATAGAACAAATTTAAAACCTGTGCAAACAATTTTATTGCAAGAAATAAAGTATATCTTTGTTCCCTAACAAAATGATTTGTCCTTTAACCTGGTACTACTACAGCATTAAAATCTCAGTTTACACATATATACACCTCAGATGTGCACCAATGTTAAAACATTAGAATGTGCAATAGAAGTATGAATATTCCATTGAAAGACCATGTGACCTCAGATGATTAAATCTCTAAAAAGTCGAGTTTTTCGAGACTTGTCATCCTCGGTCACCATGGCCGGGGTAGTCGCAACCTGAGTCGTATTAGACGAGTGTGTGTTTGTGTTTCTGTGATTCCTGACTAATGATCAACTCTCCAGAGTCATAACTCCTGGGAAGAAAAGATGATTTTGTGGAGTCTGCCAAGGGACCGAGATTATTGGCACAGCTAGGGTGTCCCTCATTTGTTATGGAGCCATACTGCCACCTTGCCAAAAGAGGTGCCAGGCCAAGGACAAACTGGGTGTGAGGGTGTGTGTATGTGTGTCCGCATGTGTGTGTCTGTGTGTGCATGTGTGTACGTGCTGTCTGACCCCCATCCCTGGACTAATAACTTGGTGACAAGCCATACTGGCATCTAAAAATATTCTAATGGAGCTGTAAAGTGGAAATAGGCAAGGTTCTTGTGTTTGTTCTCAAAGACACACAGAACTCCCGTTACTATTCTTTAATTAGTTGATACATACAAATGGAATGAACCAGTTATGATGCATTTGTATCCATTTTACTGGCCTGTTTATTGCTACGGGCCAAATTAACAAACCAAACTTGTCCAACTTCTCCAGATTTGGTGTAAAATAAAGTAGGACTTGTAACCTACTTAGAGAAAGACGGAGCGTAATCAGCATGCAAGGCCTGCTGGGTTTTCCAAGATACTGTCAGGTTTGTAAAGTTATAGTTTCCATTATAGTCAGGCTCTGTATCATTCAGTCATTTTGGAAAAAATATCACAAAGTGCAAGGTAATATTTGTGAGTTTGGTATAAGGGCTTACTGCTTAAACACAAACACACACAGAGCTTCATCCACCTCCTCATCTAACTCTTCAAGCTGTGTTGTTTTGAGTGAAAGAAGAACCATCCCTAATCCACTTCACGGATCAGTTTCACAGAGACGGTAAAGCCATTCTCCCTCCAAGCTAAAGCAATTCAGATCAGACACCTTGATGTCTCAAAGAGCACACAGTGAGCTCTTGTTTTCTGTTTTGACTGCTGGGAATCCATGCCAGACAGCACCCCCTGATTCCAGCTCAAAGATAAAACTAATGAGGTTTTCATTCAAGTCCGTTTTATAACAATAACTGAGTCATCGGCAGACGTGGCTGTTTTCACTAGTGCCTGAGATTCTATGATCCACTAATCTAGGATTTGGGGGAGTTGGATTTCCAAACCTGAAGGTGTAATGCCGTACAGCATCTCAAATGCAGTTGTTACCTCCTTTTTTCTTTCATCGTTACTTATGAATGTTTTATGACAAATTGTCCTGCAAAAATGAGTAAAACCATGATTGGCTCAGACTTTTTCTGGAGTCTCTCGCTGCTTCCTAATTACGTTATTCATGGAAAAGGCAGCAACAATTTAATGCATAACCTCAATGTCTTCAAACACATTAGCAGTTTAATTTGTATTTGACACCTGAAGGAACTTCTGTCTCAATATACCCTTGCTAACGCTGTTCAGGTGTCAGTAGCATTAATGAGTTCATTTGCAGCTAATTGTGCGGTAATAGGCGGGTAATTATAGGGATCATCTATCCGACGTTTGTCTTGATACCTACCTGACACCTGAGAGACCCGTGGACACGCCCAGTACAGCTATCTGTCCCTAACATTCCCACAACCCCTTGCTCTTGCATAGCACCAGGAGGCAACATTGGCATTAGCAGCTAACTTTAACATCAAAGACAAGACCTTAATCCTTCAACAATAACCGTGGATGTCCACACAAAGACATTGTTGATAAAGACATCTCAGGTCAGACACCTCATCTAAACTTCCACAATATGCCTTGAGGTGACTGTATTGTCAGCAGAATTCCTGAGACCAGAGCTTTTTTGTCAGAGAAACCCCTTCTTTGCTTGCTATCCTTCTGTAAGCAGCAGAGGTTCATCTCCGCTCAATAATGGCTCTCTCAAAGTGTTCAAAAGACCAACCTGGAAACAGCAATTCAATAAAATTACTGCGGGCTTTGATAATTCCTGTGTCATAACTCGGATCACGTAACAGAGTCTAGTTTAGTTTGTTAGGCATTTGTCTGGACTTGTTTCGGGCAATTACAGTTTCACAACTGCTGGGGTTTTGCTCAAACTTGCAGCCCCCGCGGCTGCACTTTTTCCTCAGTGACATCATGATGTAAGGTAAACGGTTACAAAAGAAAAGAATCGGGTCCAAGATGTAACAAATGTGAGAAAAAGTTTTATCCATAAAAAGCTGATGACACCATTTAGAAAAGAAATGTGTTTTCCTCCTACCTTTCTTCTATCCGGAGGCCTAATAACTTGTGTGAACTAAGAGCCCACCTCCTGGCCACAGGGTCACCAGCAAACATAAATAACAGATTGTAGAGCTGCTCTCGAGTGGTGGCAGGGGCTTAGATGGGTTCGATAGAGCAAAAATATGGTATATAATACACACCTGGCAAAACAAAAAGAGGCATAAACTCCTTCTAATAGGATAATCAGCCATGTATTCTTTCACAGGTACTGTGACAGAGTCCATCATTTCCCACTAATGTGTTTCCCAAGAGGTCTGGACGCCCCGATAGAGATTCTACCGTACGTGTTTGTGAAACTGCAGTTGCTATTGTGGATACTCAGCCGTTTTCAGATTTTCTTTTTTTTCTTTTTTTTTTTTCGCTCCTGCTCTTCCCCAGAGTATGCAGAACTTCTACACAGTTGTGGTTACATCAGCAAGTTGCCAGTAACATTGTCTCACACACCACTTTAAGTCAATAGAGCTGGTGATATCTTGGAAGAAATTTCTGAAAACTCGATTATGCCCGCTTGGCCTCAGACACTGGTGTGCACAAGTTTAAAAATCAGACCCCCAGCGTGACGGTCCTTCCCTGCAAAGATGTCGTCACGTCAGTCTATAAGAAGACAATTCAGCTGTCACTTTTACTGGTCTGTCTCTGCTGCCGCATACACTGACATCATCTTCGTTCATAGAAGCAGACTCACAAAAATCATTCTTTCCATGGCTCCAAGTTAATCAAAAGTCACGACAATGTCACTTTGGAGGAGTGCAAGTAATTATCAAAGCAAATCTTTGTTCTTCACAGTCAGTTTGTGTGGTATGCACCATCGGAGTCTTTCCGCGAGGCTTTCGTAACGTCAATGTTTCAAAGTAAGAATTCACCCCATGCCCCAAATCAGAGGCTCAGTTAGCACTGACTTAAATCTTATGTAACTCTGGGCTTTTGACAGGCAGACACCTCTGCTGACTACAGATAGGTAATTTGTTTTGATCTGTGATTATACCCCTCGTGTTCAGAGAAAGATGTAAACCCTCTTGTGAAGCTGTTAGGCAAATCCTCACAATGTGGGGAGAAGTGCCCCTGGGGGTCTCAAGTTTTCACCCTCCTTCTTCGTCTTCTTCTTTTCTCTCCATCTCTCTCTTTCTTTTTTCTTTTTTCATCTCGTATGAGAGACAAAGCCTCCTGCCAAACACTGAAGCCCCCCAGGAGCTCATCATACAGAAAACTAGGGCTCCTCGGAGAACAAGAAGAACGAGCGAAGAAGAGGGGGGGGGGAAGGAGGAGGGCAGAGAGAGAGAGAGATGGAGTGAAGACAAGGGGCTTGTGTAAAGGTGGGAAGAGGCTGTTTGCATGAGTGTGTGTGCAATGCGGGTACTCTGTCTACATTGTTAATGATTGTTAAGAGTCTATCAGAGCCACCGGGCATTTTGCACATCCCACAAGCCTCCATCCTTTGACACCCTCCCTGCGATTTTCCTTAACACTGCCTTTTGTGGCTTGTGCCAGACATACCTGCAAAATTATCTACTAATTATCTGCTAAATATGTTTGTTCATGTTGGTTGAACAGCTTACTTAATTGAAGGGGCGCTCTACCTTCCCTCTATTCCCCTCCTTCATGCCCTCCAAGTACGGGAGGTGGTGGTTGGAGGGGGG
>NW_007578649.1:299137-305025 GCF_000690725.1 Stegastes partitus | reverse complement strand
TTTTTTGACAAAAACGACATGCTATAGTATGACAAAGAGGTGCAAATTGAATACAAAACACATTTAAATGACCACAGAGATTTAAAACCACAACAAAGGTGCAAAATCTCTACACACACAAAACAACTGTTGAGCCATACAATGAATACAAAGAAAATCTATATGAAATGACCACTTAAAGCTAAGAGAAGCAAAGTGGCTACAAAGAGACAGAATACAACTACAAGCAGATGCAAAATGACCACAAAGATGGAAAACAACGAGATCCAGATGCAGAATGGCTGTGAAGAAACTCAAAGTTTCCATAAAGAATCAAAAGGCTCAAAACAACCACAAAACATGTCAAACAATGACAGTGTTGACAGTGGGAGGGCTGGGAATATGTGATGGAAGATTTGTTGATACCGCCCTCCTCCCAGTATCGTTCCCACCACCATCCCTGCCGTATGCAAGCAGCAGATACTGCTGTCTAAAAATCCTACGGTTCACTCTCTTGACCTGTATTTTAATTTCCGCTTATCATTTAATTAGCAACTTTAATGGACTTTTTTTTATCATTACCACCAAACAGGGCCTCTAGTATTCAGCCCCCCTTTTAATTGGAGATTCTTGATGATGCATTGATCGCAGACCCAACGCACTTCATCTGCATGTGGCACTTTACAAGCGATGTCACATCTAGTAACTGTGTTTTATGAGTGGCTGATAAGCTCTGCTGATTCACCGTTTGACCCTCCGCTGCCCTCCCAGCTCAGTTTCCTACAACATACTCTAGTCGTTTTGCTGCCTCTGCACTTTTTAAATGAGAGACACTGACAGATCATTTCTGCTGCATGTAGAGGAGGGTGTGCAGCCAGCAGGACAAACAGTCAAACCATGTGATAAAGTCAAAGGCCATGCTGTGCTGCATTGTTTGGTACAACGACGTTCTCTCTGTGTATTTCTGAAGCTATAGATATGCCTCTACTACGTTTAAAAAATGATGAAAAGCTGCATAGTGTGTGTTGGATGAAGAACACAATTGCTATTGTGTGTCGTGGACAAAAAGACGACGCTCTCCTCAACACGTCTGTTTATGTCAGATTACACAAACCTGCCTTTTTTTTCCTTCCTATGTCACTGCAAAGAAACCATTTACCGTCAGATTTGCCTTCACTGCTGCCGCTGCCTTCTTTTTGTGGCTCATCTAAATGCTTTAGAGATCAGTATGAGTCCATTGTTTCAGCAGTGGTGTTTATAATTACTGAAGGAGCCATTGTTTCACACTGAAAGGCTGTGTTCAAGTGCTGGAACTGAGATTTTACTAGATGACTGAATGGCATGAACAACAAAAGGAGGGCTTGTGGGTATCTGGGGCTGCTTGTCTGATGATTTCATTAATCACAGGACATTTCTACTCAGTGGCAGGAAATCATATTAATATCCAAGCAGTCAAAGAGACGTACAGATGATCTAAATAGACTAATAGATAAAGGTCACTCAGTAATGTTCAAAGTTCTGGCAGTGTTTACAGCCCAGACAAGCTGCAGTCATCGCTCTCACTACAGCGATGCACATTCATAGTTTATCATTTGGATTTTGGTTTCATTTTTCATGGTCACGCCCTCCTACTAAGAGAACACCCACAGCAGACTTATGCTGCCTTTTGATTGTTCAAAATTTCACTCATAAGTTATTAATACTCACATAAAAGAGTACTTAGCAGTTTGAGCAGACTATAAGCCAATAACAAACAACACTGGGCTGGTTTCCACATCTGATCTGCGGGTGGTGGGTTACAGCTGGTCTTTGGCAGCAGTCACCAGCAGGATCTGCAGGACTGGCCTTTTTCTTCATCCCTGCTGTGTTAAGTCCACAGCATTTTAACTTTTCTGATCAATCTGTGCCTTGTTTTCTGAGGCTCAGATGGGCTGACAGAACTGTACAAACATGGGGGAGCAGACCCTGGCACCCTGGCATCACACGTCTCCACAAGAAAAGCTGTACAAACACAAATACAAAGATGCATCTTGTCCTCCCTGCTGGTTTTGTGTTAAGACTTCAGCCATGCGATGTGCAGCCACATGAATCAATTAATATCTCCTTCATTTTGACACAAATCCACCGCAGGGGGTGGGCTGGTTGGTGAATAGATGTATCTGTGTGTCTCCCCCCCGACTGATGGCAGATTCAATTTGAGCTCACTTTAGCTCCGTGCAGATTTATCTTATCTCTGACGTGACTTTACATTGCATTAAATTAGATTGCGCTTAGCGGGTATGTGGACCGGAAGCTTCTCTCATCTCTTTACACGGTCAAATCGAATAAGGTCTACAAACCCTATTTCAAGATGTGAGGCTGTCAATGATAAAAGCTGGTGTTTTTTAAGAAAATGTCTCATTCTACATGGCAATCAGCATTGATTAAGTCAGGCCGCAATGATAAAATGCCCATGGAAGTGGCAATTAATGGAAAATATGTCATTTGGTAGAAAGGCCGTACATCAGTCGGGGTAGCCTGTAGCAGAGCAGGAAAAAAATGATGAGACTGCGCTCCCACCCACAGCACAATCTATGGAGGTGGGAGAGAAGATGTGAGGCGATGGCCAGGGGCAATCAATAATGACCCTGCTTCATCCTAGTGACTCGCAGTGCCCAGGGCTTGCATCTTCATCTTCTAGCTCTCTGTGTGACAATAAGCTCTGAGGGAGACTGGTGGGTCCACGGTGGTGTGACCTGCACAGACCTGACTTATATGAGTAATCCTCCTCATCCTCACCTACACAACCACTGCTGTCCAGACTGGAGGCTCCAGACATGTTGACCATCATGCAGACAGTAAGTAGCATCAGCTAATGTTCACACTAGAGCTTCACATAAATGTTTATGCTTAATCAGTTTCAAGTTAAGTTTTAGTTTCCAAACCTTCAGAGTTTATAAACATGAGTTCTTCTGACAAAAAGCCTTTTGACTTCATTTGATGAGATAAATGAACAAACTGCTCAAAGCACTCAGAGCCTATTTAGCTACAGGAAGTCCGACCCAATCGACCACAGACATGATCTCCCTCATCTTTATAAAACAGCACGGACAGTTTGTTTAGGATTAGGCACAAAAATTACTTGATTAGGTTCCTGGAAACATCAGGATTTAATTTAAACAGAGGACCATTGCCAAACACTCCTAACACACTCTCACTGTATTCTTGGATTCACCTGTCTGCCATCCTCCCCTTTCACCTGATCCCAGTCATCACCAGGTGGTGATTAGTTGACAGCTCAGCTCCAATCCAAAACATTTCAACAACAATCCAAGACAAATGGTCACAAATCTGATGATCTGACTATAAAATCAATCATCGCCCGGTGGTCAAGAACATCCTGATGCCAAGTACACTTACAAACGCCATTATGCTTGACCGTGATGTTGGTTACGGCCAACTGTCATTGGTAGCACAGAAGTCCAACAACAAAACACCCCTAAGTTTCAGACTTGGCAGGCCGTTCCTCCCACTTATACCTGTCCAGGTTTCATCTTCATCGTCCGCATGAGTTTCCAGTAGAAGCTCTGCCAGCACCCTGCCCAAGGACTCCAAGAGGGCCACGACTCTGAACTGGTATCTGGTGCCTGGGAGCAAACAACAGTCAGAGCTTGTTTCCTGACTGAGAAACTGAGAATCAGTCCCTTTGTTCACTGGGAAAAACAATGTACAAGCATCAAACTGGTTATATACGTGTGTTGCCATTCCTGCCCATCCAGCTTCTCACCCTAGAGTAGGATAGAGTCAACCTGTCTCCAAAAAACTGTTTCAGGACCTGTGCTGTGCATTGACTGACTGTATAACCAGTGTCTCTCCCCCTCATGCACAAGCTCAGGCTCTTTTCCCAACAGAAAGGTTATGTCCCTGAAGCAATTTTCAGCAGCTGCAGATTGGACTGCCAAGGCCACTAGCCTTAGCTGCCAACCAATCCATAATGCACCAAACCTTTTTGGAACCTCCAGCTGGTTGTGGGCCCACTTGAGGAGCTCTTTGAACTCAGCCACTAGGTGATCACAGAGGAGGCCTCCTCGAGTCCTGTGTCCAGGCCGGTGCACCAGAAACTGGATCCTTTACGGGGGTGTTAGTATCTTGATTTTCTTCCCATAGGACTCTTTGGATTCGCACTTATTCTGGTCCCTGACTCAGGACTAATATGTGTGCTGACAGTGTAGCTCATATGCAATTAAACGTCGCCATCACGGTAAGGCAGTGATTTACAAAGCCTAGTATAGAGCGCTATAACAGTCCAAACGATAAACACCATAAACAACGTGTACAGCATTTAAAGAGCTGATATTGGGACTGTGTTTATATAAAGTTTTATAACACTGCAGTTGCAAACAACAACCCTAACCCTAACCTAACCCTAACCCTGCAGCCGTCAGTAGGTGACAAAGTAAACAGTGAAGCAGCGTAACAACTGGATTCTTTCTATGTGATCCAGAGAGAACATCAGCACAAAGGAAGGAACACATCACATCAAAAGCTGTGAATTTAGAAAACTAGAAGCAAATACAGTGAAACAGGACAATAAACTGAAACAATAAAGCAGTGTGTAATGCATTATCCAACGCCAGCTTACAAAACGGATTATGATCTGCAGTCATGTGGCCTGAAAACAGATTCATATTCCTAATGTGCTATAATGAGAACAGTACTGTTGATAGTTCAATATCGAGCAATATACTGCTGTACAACACAAAACAAAATTACATGTAAATAATAATACTGTGCACGCGTACACTGTGAAACGTTAGTAAAAATACTAACACCACAATAAACGTTATACATTTAAAATTAAGCATAATCACAAAAAAGGAACAAAGAATGAAAAGTTATCGTATTAATGCAGAGAAACATGACCTCTGGCACAGTTATGCTCTCATATAGTATATGTTATCATTATATTATTACCACATTTGATTAATAATACTCATTCATTAACCCTCAGGGTGGGTTTTTTTATGCGGGACAGTTTTGGGTCGTGTAAAGTTCACACAGCAAATCACATAAAAGTCGGATTTTAATCAACGTCTGAGGAGATTCCTAAATCTGTCTGTCCGCCATCGGATCCAGCTCACCACCAGCTGGTGATCAGTTGACAGCTCTGCTCCTTCCTTCACCCCAATGTCCAAAACATACGGCAGCAGATCTGATGATACGACTACAAAGTCGATCATTGATCTTTGGCCTAAGCCAGCGGTTCTCAGACTTTTTACAGTGTGTACCACCTGAGAGAACATCAAGCTCTCCAAGTACCACCGTTATGACCAACCTGAACATACAGTAGTGAAGGCTGACCCTGTTGACTGTTCACAAAGGAGGCCTGCTTACTCTGAATATGAGGATTATTTATTGATAATTGCTGCCAGCGACAGCCACACTGTACACAACAGCAGCATTATAACTATATATAACAAGGTGCAGCTCACCTTTACCTCTCATACACACAGCGAGCCAGAACATATAGAACAACAGCTGTGTTCCTTACACACCTGTCTGAACATTATTAGGCTCAGTACAGTCTCTCAGTCACGCTTTGAACAATGTGTCCTCACTGTTAACACTCTGCTACTTAGAAATAAAACCTGTAGCTGAACAATGAACTATTCACAGTTATTAAGAACTGGCTGCATGTTTACGACTTTTAGCAACTTACAAGCGCCTAATGAGAGGATGCGCCCGTCTCTGCGCACAGAATCCTGGGATATCTGGCTCGATCGTGGTCAACTTTAGTCTCAGATCTGGCTCAGCATCCATCCTGCTTCTGGATTTTGTCTTGATGGCGGCAAGCAAAGAGAAGCCTTCTCACACATATACGTTGTCGCTAAAGGAAGGAGAAAGCGCACGGCCTTATCCGAATCAGGGCC
>NW_007578649.1:277814-298412 GCF_000690725.1 Stegastes partitus | reverse complement strand
ACCATGTAAGAAACACTGCATCCATCTTTCCAAAGACAAAAGCCTTTTAGGGGTGTAAACATATTGTCTTTGGTTGACCTCAGACCTTCACCTTTTTGACCCCTGAGGTAACTCTCCATAATCAAGCTTAGCTACAAAGATGCATATAAATGATAACCTAGGAGCTTGTGGTTAGTTTTACTTTCACAACATGATCTGATCTGGGAATTTTCTGATCTGTTGAAGCACACCTTAATTAATGTGTAACCTTTAGACGTGATGTGTTTTATGTCACCAAACAACTCTGCATATGCATAAAGTAACAAAACAGAACAGGAACCCAGTCCTGAAGCCATTAGCACGTAGCGCAACAAGACACTCAACAGGGTAATTTAGGCTAAACTGTTTGTTACTGAATTCTAACAAATAAAGAAACTAAACACCTTAGAAGCGTCTCAGCTTTATAAAACCTTTTTGAAGAAAAGAAGTACATTTTAAGATGTGCTTGAATTTATCCTTAATTCACACATCAATGAAGGGACTTGCTCAATATTTTACATTTTATATATTTTATATGAAGTGGCTCTTTTGAAACGACATACTTTTAGAAAACCTTATTTTACAAGTTAACTGAATTCTAAGGAGCGTGTGACTTTTCTAAAAACAGTTTATGCCTGTATAGAAAACATAAATGTCGATTCAGATGGAAGTCTTCCACCTCTGGAGATCTTACATCCTTTGTGCCGGCAGAGAGCAGCGGACGACCAGGGCCACAAAACAAACCAGCAGCCGCAGAGGATTTTTAGATGGCATGCAGAGCAGAAAGCAATAATCTACAGAGGAAGCAGTGAGTCACTTCCTCTAACTCTCTGCCCTGTTCTTTCACTTACTTTTGCTTGGTGGCAGATGAAAGGCCTCTGTGCCTCTCTGGCATGCTTTTGATTTCTCTGTGTCATTCAAATGGAAAGGGAAGACAGCCTGCAAAGAACCCCGTTGGTCTGCACACTGTGAATACTAACACCACATCACTATTCATTAAACATATTTGACTTGACTCCAGTCTTACCTTGCTTTAGTATGTTTGGTGCTCCTGAATAGCCAATCGACAGAGAGGCAGTGTCGGTGTATAGAATAAGAAAAGTGAACGAACACATCACGAAGCAATACCAAAGAGTGACACGTCTATCAATACCTCCACAGTAGTGTGTTACGTATCATTACACCACCGGTATTGATTATTGAACTGGAGCAATTCTGTTCACTTTACACAGTGACACCGTGTCGTGTTTGAAACATGATGGACAGGCCTTGAGCTGCACTTGATAAGTTCCTCAGTGCTAATGGTTGTGGAAATGAAATGGCAAAAGACCATAGTTCTCTTCTGCATGAACCAATCTACTACACAGACCGAAAATCAATAACCAATCACCAAGCAGAGGCATGGATTGGTGTACTTACTAAAGCCCCAGGACTAATGTTTCCATTCTGATTAAGATCCAAAAACATCAACCATTTATTGGATAAATGTTTTAATTGTTGTCTACATTTAAGATTCTACTGTGTGTGCATGTTTTCATGTAGAATTTCAAAGTAATTGCAGCGCCCATGAGATGGGCCTGAGGGAACGCAGTGAAAAATAGTACGGCTGCATGAACACACAGCAGCATGATCAATGGTGTCTTTTACTTTTATGCTAGCTGTATGAAAGCATACGGCTTCTTACTGCTGTAGGCCTCACTTTGAGGTTTGAGGTTGGGTTAGCGTGGAGATAACAGGAGGGAAGAAAAAACAAAAGCTTGGTTGTAGCTATTGTTACCCAGCATGTTACACACTGCACCAGTCTGTCTGCATCAAACAACAAGACCATTTAACCTGCTGTACAGGTTTGTTATCCATCAGGTTAGCATTTCAGTAAGAAAAAACACTGATGCATCAACAGAAGCACCTCTAAATGCCCCTGCCACATTTTGTTAGCTTACTAGCTGTAGAAGGTGTTCAATTAGATTTAGTAACCTAATGGTACCACAATCTGCCAAGCTCCTTGAAAGATATGTTGTCTTTGAAAAGTCATAAAAATGTGGAAAATTAACCAAACTTAAGCTGAAAATTGTGAAATTTCATAAAAACCACTTTAGTGTACATGCTTGTTTGTGATCAGTGGCAACTAAATCCTCCCAGGGGCAGACTCCATCTGCTAATGCCCCCCATAAGATGTTCTTTTTTTTTTGGCAGGGCTGCATGATTGCAGACAAAATAATTATTTAGAGCAATAAAATCCTGATTAGTTATCATGATTATTATTAGGGACAAAATATTTTTATTGAACTTTGGCATCTAAATAAACAAAGCGTTACTTTCACTCTATGCTTTGCTGTGTTCTTGTTAACAGGATTCTTTGCATTAAAGTTCGTTACATAAAGTTCATTTTCACTTCTATTCACTGCATCTCCAAGAGGCAATATTTATGAAATTGTACCCAAAACACCTAACTTGCTGAAACCTGCTTATTGATAGACACTAAATTCACTGATGTTTCCCAAACACAATCCATACAGGCTGCAGGAGAAGCCAGCTCCACTGTGGTGCACATAGAAGCCTCCAGTCTCCACTGTGGTGCACATAGAAGCCTCCAGTCTCCACTGTGGTGGTGCACATAGAAGCCTCCAGTCTCCACCGTGGTGCACATAGAAGCCTCCAGTCTCCACTGTGGTGCACATAGAAGCCTCCAGTCTCCACCGTGGTGCACATAGAAGCCTCCAGTCTCCACTGTGGTGGTGCACATAGAAGCCTCCAGTCTCCACCGTGGTGCACATAGAAGCCTCCAGTCTCCACTGTGGTGCACATAGAAGCCTCCAGTCTCCACTGCGGTGCACATAGAAGCCTCCAGTCTCCACTCAGACACTACAGAGCAGAAGCCCAGACAAGCGTGAGACCAAAAATTACTAATAAAAAGTGTAAAATGAGGAGTTCTGAAGTCACATTTAGTCAAGCTGAGCCCAAATAATTTTAGAAGTGGAACATTTTAAAGTCAATACTACAGTTGATCGTGTTCACTAAAGTTTTGAAAGTGATAATGATTAATATTAATTAATTAAGCCCCACAACTGATGGCACAGTTCTTTTGTAACGTAAATCTTCCTTTTCAGCATTTCTCTCCTGTTCCTCATTCATTTTTCTGTGCACACGTGGAGCCTGCTTGTCAACAAACTCTTGTAAATACAATTTGAAAAAAGTCAGTGTATCTAAGAGTCCTTAAATCAGACTGAATCCTCTATCAGACAAATCTCACTTGTGGATTAGTCATGGAAAATGAGAAACCGCTTTCTATCAAGCAGCAAAGAAGCAAAGCATGAGTCTTTTTACAGCAGGGATGCTTTTTTAGCAGTGGAGCCACTTAGAAAATGACCAAGTCAAAATGATCTAAATGCAAAACATGCATTCATTTATAAATATATTGAGTATTCTTTATACATACAATATATGTTGGTGTACCTTGCAAAACTGCATGAACCCAAATTGCACAATACAACTCTGTACATTTTTAGTCATTACCTCTCCCTGTGACTTGCACTGAATGGAACCAGCCAAGGATGCATGGTCCGGACAGTAGCTGCTTATAGCCAGCCTCAAGCACACTTCCACATGGCCATCAGTCATGGTGGAATGGGATTTGGACTTCATAATCTTCATGTGGAAAAAGGCTGACTCACGTAAATAAGTGGAGTAAAGAAGGTGGCACATTTCCTCATGTTGGGGTACGTTCCCTCTGTGAGTACCGAGCTGTCCATGAGCCCTGGACTTAAGCTGAATGTCAGCTTGTCATGTCAAAATCTCCTCCTTCACTCCAGAAGAGTTCAGGTGAAACAGCATTTCAGTTTTTGATGCAAGTGAATCAACCTCAGCATCTTCTCAAAAAGGGTAGCACACGGATGTGACGACTGGCTCCAGTAAAACAAATTCTTGAAGGCGTTTGTCAAACTCTGACAGACACTTCTCAACCTGCTTTGTGTAGCGTTCACTGTTCACACACCTTCCTTTGTATCCCCAGATCTGACGCGAGGTTTTTGAAGTTTGCCAAATCATGGCGCTGCAGCTTTGAGGGGAGATGTTGCATTTTTCGTTCACATACTGCTTTGTGGAATTGATTCTACATTGGTTTGAATCTTTTCAGCAGAGTTGCATTCAGAAACCAAAAGGGAGGAGAACTCCCTTCAGAGGAACAAATCAAAAGGTGATTAGGAGGTTTTATCAGGAGCTTTTTGAATCTTCACCTCAAACACTAAACTTAAGTACATTCTGAAAATCCACTGGTGATCTGGTTCAGCCAGTGTTCTGAGCAATCTTCTCTCATGTTTGGCATTTGAGTGTTTTAATTTTCCAGGCTGAGGTTTCAGTGTTGGACCGCTGATTAAAGTACCTTCAAGATGCACTGGCAGAGCTCTGAGGGAATCAGTGCTGCTATATCTCTTAAGAGCTCTATATGATTAGTATTGCATTCAGTAATTAAAGTCTGTTTGGGAGGAACATCACTGCCAGCATGTTCACTTCAAACTTGCCAGTAGGCCTGGTTTTGTTTTTGGGATCAAAGCACCGTTGCTCAACAATCACAAACACTGATGTGCAGAAGTGAGCTGAGCACCATGAATGTCTGTCCGTCTAATGACAGAAGAGCACACCGGACATACAGCAGCACAGCATGATTAAAAATAATAATGATTGTTTGAACTGCAGCAAACTAGTTGATGGATAATGTTCCAACATTTTCTAACTTCGTTCTAGTGTTTTGCTAGAAATCCTTAAACAACCACATCATTGTTTGGGTACCTTTAGCTATTTGCGGATTTGGATGGAAATACGGATCGCTTTTGACTTTGACGTTTCCTTCAGAAGCTGTTATTCTAACCCTGAAGTAAAAGTTCTCCTCCCTGGACCTTGAAAGAACCTGATTCTCTAAAAATAAATGTGTGGCATCAGAAAGCACTTACCAACTCTCCAGACTCTTCCAGACCCGACTTGTCAGACTATAAAGCACACTAATGTGCCCGGGCACCGGGTCTTTGTCCTGCACTCCTAATCATGCACTACACTAAGTTCATTAAAACTAAACTTAATGAGTCATACACTGTGGACTTGCCCTAAGCAACACCAATTAGTTTCTGTTTTGTGTAGTTACGGTCTTCCTGAAGGGCTACAGGCTGTTAGAACGATGTGCTTTATTCACATGTTTAGAGCTGTAACCATGAACCATACAGAGAGACGGAGGTACCGCTGGTCCATACGGTTTCATGCCGTCGTTATTCAGTAGAGCGACCACAGTTTACAGAAAAACAGTTTACTGAGCTCTCCTTAGAAACAAGATAACCAAGTTTCATATTTAAAATCAGTGGAGTGCTTTTTTAAAACTGATAACCTGAAAAAGATATGTACATGACTAAGAGCTGTGTCAACCTGCACTGAGTCACCAAAGTGCTTTCAGCTACCTGATCATGCAGCATGCTAACACATTCACAGTAGACAACACCAACATTAGTTTTCGGTCGTACTGTTGTTGAGCAGTTATCGACTTGGCTGGTTATGGCATTTCAACAAAGGTTTGTGTTGGAGTTTTTGTTACTCTGTTACAACATATTATCTTGCTGTTCACCATCAACAATGGCACAACTGAATGTATGCGAATGTGCTAAGTCTAAGATAAATGACATACTGTGTATTCTCATTTACTTTCAAAAGTGACCTATGTCCAATAACTGCATCATTAATGATATATCTATACCAGTTTACAGCTGCTATACTGACGAGGAACACAAGAAACCATGCATCTACACTTTCTGTGGATAATTAAAATCAGCAACTCACTCGAACATTAATCTTCCCAAACGATCACTTGTGGAAAATCTTCTTCTATGGGATTTAATGGTAGATGGCAAACCAAGTTAAGGTGCATTACCGCCACCAATTGGACTGGTGGCCATCATGGAGGATGCCGGCCACCCTCTGCACACTGTCATCATGGCCCAGAGGAGCCAGTTCAGCGACAGGCCGCTCCTCCTCAGGTCCAAAACCAACAGGACCAAACACTCCTTTGCTCCCCGAGCCATCAAACTGTTCAGCTCTGAGCTCGGGGGGAGGAGCAGCAAGAGGGGAGAGGTGGGGAGTGAGGGGTGAGGAGTGAGGGGTGAGGAGTGAGGACATCGGGGTGAGACAGAGCATCATGGTCCATCACCGGACTGTGTGGAATATGTTACTGTATCTGTATATTGTAATATGTTGTTATTATCATTATTGTTGTTATTGTTGCTGTTGTTGCTGATTTTATGTTGGTTTTGCGTTGTTTTTTTCTGGTGTAGAAATTTCAATAAAGTTTTATTCTAATTCTAGTTCTAGACTCCACTCAGAAAGATGCCAGGCATCCTAAGTGGGGCACAAACTGGGGATCTTCTAGCTGTGAGGCAGCGGTGCTAACCACCAATCCACCGTGCAGCCCAGACAAGAATCATTGTTTATTTTTTAAATATTGTTGTAACGCTGAGTGATTAATAACTCCACCAGGTGAGTTTTTCTTTAGCTTCGGTACACGTTCTATGAGTTGTGCTGTTACGATGACTTGAGGTTGGATACGGTACCTTACATGAACAGTTCAAAACACTGTGTCAGAATACTTTATGAAGATCTCCACGGAAACACATCACATCTGAAAATTAGAGGGAAATACATGATAAAGTTAAAAATAAATAAATAAATAAAATCTAAATTTATGGCTCGATTTTTGACTGTCAGGGTTGCTAGGCAACAGAACCGGTACTTTGGTATGAGAGGATGAGGCATGAAGAGCTGGAGAGGTAGATAGGAAGTCCTAACGAGGGAAGACAATCTCACTTAAAAAAAAATCTTGATTTAACCTTTTTGGATTCTGCATCTTCTTCTCAGAGGAGAAAAGAAGGGGCAGGGCTGAACTGAGTTATAAGGACAACACTGAGTCTGATGAATGAAGTCTGTCTGCTGGTCCCATGATGATTGGTTGTTCGGTGACCAGTCTGAAAATGTGAAATGAGGCATTCATCAATACACAATAGCATGAGAAACAGATTCAATTAAATTTGATAGATTTACCAACCAATTATTTATTTATGAGTTAATCTAACAGTAGTCATAAAAACAGCAGGATTTATTTCCTCACTGCAGTTAGTCACGATTTAACATGCACTTATTTATCTGTCAAACAGATTAAGCTCCAAGAACATGTTTGGTCTCATTAATAATTCTGACAGATGACTGTAATACTTCATTAGCACTTCAAACTGCAGCATTTTATCAACGTCCAAGTAGTGGGGAGCTGTGCAAACCTCTATTTCCAGTTTTGTTGGATTGTTTACATTTTCTGAATAACTCACCTGCAGTCAGTTTTTAAAAACTCATGATTTCATTTTATTATTTTTTTTTAATGCTGATATGATGAGACTTTGTAATGGCAGCAACAGACTTTTATGTCTTACTCTCTAAATTAAATTAGCAGTATTCCAGTTCTACTGAAGGGTTTGGTCCATTCATTTTACACTGACAGCAGCCTCTGTTTGGCAATCTGTCTGTAAGCAGCAGCTCCTGAGAAGCTGAAAGGAGAGCAGCCAGCCAAACAGTTTTACACATTGATTCATTGATTTGATGCTGCAGGTGGAAAACATCTTCCTGCAGACGCTCATTTGACACATTACAAACAGCATCAAACATCCAGAACATACAAACAGTGAATCTGTGGGATTTAAACAGCTGTCCGTCAAGATTATGTTTTCTAATTACCTACAGACGGTGGAGAAAAGACAGAATGTGAAGAAATGTGGGGGGTCAGCATATGTTTGACCAATAAAAACATTCTTCTGTTAGCTGGGCGAGCGACAGAAGACACTTATGAAACGCTCCGTATGTGGATTAGCCTTCAGTGAGCTAGAGCCCTTTGGACCACCTCTAATCTCTGTTGGACTTTGGAGACAGTTTTAGTGCTTTAAGGCGTTTTGAATTACTTATACTGCTCCAAAAGTTAGGAGCATCTTTTACCTTCAGGATGTTTTGTGAACACAGCCTTGGATCCTGCTGGCTGCTGAAGCTCTGTGGAACTTCACATGTAGTTGAGTGTGAAGGTGATGGAGAAGTTACACCATAAACACTGAGTTAGAATGCAAAGTTAAAGATAGGACACACATGTAGACCATCCTTGAGCAGCTTTGCGTTGTTACTTCAAACTGTTGTGATGATGAGAGATGAGACATTTTTAATATTAACACCTAAAACACGTTTCATGCAGCATCCAGAAGCTCTTTACATTAACTTGGTTTTGTGCTGTTTGGTTCATTTTAGTTTGAACCTTTTGTCTCCTGGTCTCTGTTAAAATAAGTCATTCAAAATTCACTAATCATTTCTTATTAATATTGAATAAAAAGTGATGTCATATATTACTTTCACTATTTTAACAAAAGTCTGTTGTAGTCCTGTGATAGACTGGTTACCTGTCCAGGTGAACCTGCCTTCACCCTGAGTCAGCTGGGATAGGCTCCGCCCCCCTCAACCCCAGTGAGGATTCAGTGGTGTACAGATGATGGATGGATGGATGTTGTAGTTGTTTACAGACTTACCTGAGTTTAAATTTGTATCAATTATTCAGTTGAAAGAAAAGCTTAAATGTTTTGGTTTTAGCATCTGGACAAAGCTCACCTCTGTTTGATCACCTTGAGCTCAAAGTAGTTCAGATGGTTTTTGTACAGTTTGATCGACCAAACAATGATCAGCACATTAATCAACATTCAGAATAATCTTTGTTTGCATCCATGAGTATGTTACTGAGCAATTAGTTTAGTGTAAAACACATTCAGCAGTTAGAGATCATTACATTTAAACATAAAGAGACTGAGGCCGCGTCGTCATGGTTACTGGAGTTTTGTTGTTGTTGAAATATTGCATTTACAGTTTGTAAACAGAGCATCTAAATGCATCTCTGGCTCAGGATTAGGATGATCAGTCATTGCTACATTAGCAACCGAGTTTTATTAGAGTTTCCCTAAATCCACTTACAACTGGATTAAACAGGATGCAAGTTGATATATGTGGAATGATTTTATCTTCAGTCTTTCTCCTCACCTTTAGATAACAAAACTAATTTACCTGCAGATGCCTCGTTACACTGTTGAGCCTCATTTCCCTCCACTGCTTTCTAATGGACTTCAGGCTTTTAACACAGCGAACACAACAGGATAACTCTTCTTGATTGTAAAGCCAAGGGTCTGCACAGAGTAGCAGCTCTCAGCTAACTAGTTTGTTTTTGTTTTTATCCTAATTGGGAATATTGAACAGTATTCCCATCCTGTGATCTACCCCACAGACCTGAGCACCCTCTCTCTCTAATGTTGAGCCACTCAGTGAAATAAAGTCAAGGAGAGTAGATGCCCAAGCTTCGGTGACTGTCAAATGCAAATCTCTCTCGACACAGCCTTTTGATATATCTTTGTGATGCTATAGGCAACTCCCCAGCCTCATTCTGTCAAATAGTGTTTGCCAATTTGGTCACACTGAAATGATGGAGGAATAAAGTATTTCACTGAAGCACCAGTGGATCATCTCCCTGAGGTTGAGATGTGGTGGAGTGTGAGGGAAGCAGAACTTTTACCTAACAGACAGAGACACAAAAATGATGGATAAATGTACCTGCTGTTGTGGTAAGCAACACTGATAGTGTGCAATATTAAGCAGCCCAATATTATTGACTTATTTCAGATTCTTCATGTCTGACCAATTGAAACGAGTCAGCAAACATCCAAACCAATCAAACCTGCTACAGAAGCAGCCATCACCACTGGGCAGTGAACTGAGCTAAACTCTTACCTTCAATATTTATCAGATTGCGGAGCTCATATCTGCAGACATCCCTCAGCTCTGCATCACTTTATCAAAGTGCCGGCTCTGGGTTGGAACAGCCGGTAGTCATCTGGCAAGACTGGATTTGAGTTAGTACATGAAAGCTCGCCTTGAGGCACGATTTCAGACTCATCTGTTGTACTGATTCTGCTGGGCACGTTTGTCTGAGCCTGCAGTGGTGGCGAAGCCTCTCTGTGGAGATGCTGGGCTGCAGCGTGTGCTCTGAGAGCGAGCCATTGTTGCCTTTTTGACTCCTGAGAGTGAAGCCAAGGCTGACTGCCAGCATATCAAGGGAGGGTGTAAAATTGCTCTGAAACATTAGGACTGAGAGTGACCAAGGAGTGAATTAGGCCATGGTGAATCATTTTATGCCACCCCCAGCTCCTACCCACACATCTGTCCCTTATCATTTCATTCTGCTCAGGGTGCCTTGTGTTGTTCAGAAGAGTTTTAAAAAATAAAAAAAAAACTCACTGGGGCCCATCAACATGTATTTCACGTGCTTCCATCAGGATTCGTTTTAACTTGTAGGCTCAATGTGAGTGGATTTGATAATAATGTACTGAGACCAAGAAAGACTAAATATGACAGCAAATGCACACGATGCATCTGTTGTTGTTTTAAATGTTGTCTCTGTGTCTGTGTTGCAAGTCAGGTAAGCAGTTTGGTGCAATATCTCCTCTTTCACAGTGAGAGGGAGCACGAGTGCTAAGATTGACATGATTCATCTGAAATTTATTCAAATTTTAATGTCCTTTTCACTTAAAAATTTACAGTGTATGAGCACATCAGACTGATGTAGTTTGTGCTCAGCATCTGAGAAGCAGTGTGTGAAGGGATGTGGGTTCTTCATCATAGATGTCAAAAGACAGGTCGGTTCTTCTCAACAATAATTGGATGTTAGCCGTGGATTCTTTGGGTTCTCTGGGATTGAGCCGTTTCAAAGCATCATCTGGATACTTGATCTAATGAGAATGTGAGGAGTGTGGAGGTCTCTTATCATGCTCCTCGAGTAGTTTCTGAGCAGTTTTTGAAGGACCATTGTCCAGCTGGGGAAGGGCACCAAAATGTCATCCACATGCCAGGTTTACCAGCAGGAACCAGATCTACTGACCCGTTCACCTCACCTGTTAGGGGTTCTAATGTCTGACTGGTACAATCACATCATGCATACAGTTTTGATTCTTTACTTTATTTTTTTTTTATTTGAAAAAGTTAAAATGAAATGACAGAGTAGTCATTTGCTTATAGGTCTAGACGCAGTCCCAGCCTCGTATCACAGAGCCGGGGGATTCCTCCAGCCTCCCTGGCATCAGCCGATCAACACTGGCCGTGTCCTCACCCATGCTGGACCAATTAACTTTAACCACTGACGAGTCATGATGCTGCGACAACAGAATGATGTTCGGGGGTGCACATGTTCAACATGTATCGGGGGGATTAAGAAGCCGCCCATCCTGCACCGTGCAGCTTGTAGCCTGTTCCCAACCATGCTGCTGGTCAGAATGAATGAGTCGTGTGTTGATCCAGGCCACCTCACAACAACATTACTTAAATGCATTTGTGCATCACAGATGATCTGTACACTGATTGAATGAAAATGCTTCCTGTTTACACAAACAAATTCATCTTATGTTGCCTTTATAGCAACGTGTGTGCAGTCGATTGCTCTGATTACATCAAGAAAACCAGCCTTCACTGCAAATTACACGTTTATGCCGTCCTGTTTAACTGCACTGTGGGAGCTTGATGTATCTGGCTGACATTCGGATGGTTCCGTCCCACACGGCTGGCATGGCTCGGCTCAGTGTGGACTGGCACAGTCCCGGTTGGTCGGCCAGCTCCCTCTGAAATGACCCTGTGGCTGGGAAGCCCAGTGGGTCAGCACCTGTATGGGCACAGGTAGGACATGGCTCCTGGACGTGTTGCGCTCCAATAATGGCCGCAGCTCTGCGCACAGTTCTAAACGAATTGCCCTCAGGAACCTAAAGCGGCTGATGATCCAGTCGTCGTCCTGAGGTCTCTGGAAACCCGTTCTCTTGGCACTGCTCCATTGGTAACATCCTCCAGCAGGTCCAAAGCTGCTATTTGTCAGGGAATGGGGTTTTCTGGGCTGTTTGTGTTTTCTCCGGCAGGTCATGCACCACAGGGCGTCCTGGGGATCTCTTGCTGCTCATTCCCTGCAGGTGTATTCTCCACACCAGCAGCTCATCACTCCAGGGATAAAGGGAGCCGTCACCGATCACTCCCTGCCTGAGTGTTGACCATCGTGGTGCACATCAAGCCTCCTCAGAGTACGTCTTGTGCTTTTTTCCAGTGCCTGCTAGTAATTGTCTTTTCCCTCTCCGAAGGTTTTTTCCCTGAGTACCTGCTCCACGCTGATGCTCCTTCTCGACCAACCTGTGCTAACCCGAGTCCATCTCCATTGTTCCCTGGAAACTCACAACCGGTACGCTCCAGCTACTCAACCCCACCGCACCGACCACCACATGGCCTGCCCGCCCAGCCGCCCACAAGACCCTCATGGACGTCCCGGCCGGATTTACCCTCATCATTGCACATTCCCAGTTTTCTGTAAATAAACTTCTTTGTTCAAAACCTCTTCTCCCGAGTGTCCTTCTGCATGTGGGTCAGGAACATTAAAGCCATGACACTACTGTTGTTAACAGTATGTTCTGCACCATTTTACACATACTTTTATATCCACTCATCTAATTGCAAACACCTGGTGTGTTAATTGTTCATCTGTGCACATCACTTTGAGGAACGACCTTTTTCAAATTATCGACAGTTTCCCAGCATCACGTCTAAGTGTCGCCAACGGCTCTGAAGCAATAGAAACATGCGTATGCCAGTCAAGAAGTTGACATGGAGGACCACACATTTCCACCATCATTGCACTCTTGGTACATCTGAACATGAGCATGGAAAAGTACGCATGCCCTGTTTTTGTGCGTACGCACCGTTTGTACATGAGGCTCCTGGCCTTTTGTCAAGGAACCCCAGGTTGGCATTAAAGGCAGATGGTCACCAAAGTGCTGCAAACTAATCTAGCTGATCAACACAGACTGACTTTAGCCTTGCTGCAAGTACACAAACACACAGTTTTCTGCAGAATTGGGGTTGTAGCCTTTGTTGTACTCTGCAGAGCTGAGTCTCACTTTGTGTGTATGTGTTTGGATCTCTACATTTCCCCATCAGTTGCTTCATGCCTCTTGATCCATAAATAGGAGACAGACACAGCAGTGGCTGTCGTTACTGAGCTGGTGTGGAGACATGCTGGAGTGAAAGTGAGTTTTTTAGAAGTGTGACGACTGGCCTCAGATGCTGCTCTGTGACACAGAAGACATGCCACCAGTCAGACGTGCTGGTGGTAGCGAATGACAAAAAAAAGAAATTTCTTCAAATGAAAAATGGCCTGTTGTGTTTTGCTGGAAAGGGCAATGCCAACGGAGAGAATGAGTCATTTGGAAGGGCATCATTTAGCAGTTCTGACCCGTTCTAATAGAGGTACAGTGAATTGCTCCAGTTTGCTTCTTCATGGCGGCACAGTGGACCAATGGGTTAGAAATCTATTGGATACTAATCTTGTGAAAAACCACTCACCAAAAAACAATGTGGAACTTTGTCCTTCGAATATGACGCCAATATCCACAAGGAACAATTATGCTTCTTTAATGTACTTCTCTGAGGTGGCCTATCAAGCTGCAGTCACATCCCTTCTGTCCTGTCATAACTGTTATCATCCAGAGCCTCTGCTTCTCAGCAGGATCCGCTCAACAATTTAATGTAATGTCTTACATCTCTCAGGTGGCAGGAGGAACATTAGCACAAACCACACAAGCAGTTTTCCAGCCACACTGAGGTCTTTCTTCTTTCAACTGACCCCCTGTTTGGCCGACATGCATGATCAGTGCCAGATCACAGAGTCTGTTCACACCAGTAAGCATTTCACTCATATGTGCAGCCACTTCTTTCTAACTGCACATGCATCGACCTCTGTGACAAATCTTTTGCTCACTGCATCTGGATTGCAGAAATGTACTCAAGGGGAAAAGAGAGCTAATATGATTTACATATAATTCCCTTCATGAGTCAAGAAGTGCCACAAGTGCCCTGCATTGCTGATTTTCATCGCTGACTTGAGGAATTAAGGCTTCAGACAAACGTCAGCAACAACACTAAGAAAGAAAGTTCATAAAGGAGGCGATGGGAAAATAATGTAGGGGACCAGATGCTAAACAGTATATTGCTTTCTCATAGGACAGACATGGCCGACAAAACCTATAGGGACAAACAAGAATGTCATCTACACAATAACATCTATGGAAACAACAGCACTGAAGGTACAGTGAGCAAACAGAGCCCAGAAAAACATAAAATGAGACCAAAGAAATGCTTTTTCTTTGAAGAGATAAGTTTAAGAAGTGATTTAAAAGTGAGTTAAAAGTTTCAATGTGTGGCTGAATGCCAAGTTAATTACAGACTTGATTGTTTTAACCAATCTGGACCTAAGATGTGCCAAAACACACACATGTTGCATCAGCTCCTTTGAAAGGGCCACAGGTAACAACAATCTGTTGAATCATTTCTTAAAGAGTAGCAGGACTTTATGTCTTTTACAGCTTTTTGGTACATGGTACAGTTTAACCAGTTGGTGAAGCTTTTCTTGAGTTACCAGTAGTTATAAGTCCAGAGTGGCTTTGCATGTGCAACTGAAATTCTGAAATAATTCTTCAGTACACATATAGTTGAGCATTAATAGTGTAAAGCAGGCTCCCAGATGGCTTTTAGGACCTATCCACAGAGTTCTTCCTGAGAAAGTGAGATGAAACAGGAGTAGGCACTGCAGGAAAAGGAGCTGAAAGTTCTCTAGATCCTTAAAGATAATTGCTTTGTGGTCAGACACAAACAAACCATCCTTACAGATTTCAAACCTTTCAAGATTAAAACCAGAGGAAAGTCTAATGTTGGTGGTTTGAACCCTCAACAGACTGAACCACTTTAATAGAGTTAGTGCCGATAAACTCCACAGTGAAAGGTGAAGGTGTCACGGTGGGGATCAGGGAACCCAGGTGTGGACACAGGTGAGGCAGACAGGAAGGCTCAGTGTGAAAAAAGGATTCAATAAACCAGAAGTAAAACTGAAAACCAAAACAAAAAGTGCAACCGAAACTGAGTGGAAAACACAACAAGATAAACCAGACGAAGTTCAACAAAAGGACAAAATGACATAAACCAGGAAAACTCCAAACGAAGAACTGAGGGAACGCCCAACAAATCATAAGATTAAAAACTAAGCTTAACCAATAACATGGGGAGACTTAGAAAACGGTACAAGACCTGGAGGGGCAGACGGGCTCTGGCATCCAGGCTGGGAACAGACCAGGACCTGGCAGAAACATACAGGAGGAATGTCTGTGGTCTTTATGGGAGCTGTGGTGATTGTGTGCAGGTGAGTCTGGAGTTGTACCTGTGTGTGATTGTCCTTGATTCGTGCTGAGATGCAATAGGGCCAGAGAGTGAGAGAGGGAGCATAGAGGGAGAGAAGCCATGCCTGCATGATGACATCATCAGGAAGCATTTCAGTCCATTTTCGACTCAGATCCCAACAAGAGACGTCACAGAACCAGAACATTGTTAAGTTCTGTACAAATCTAAACTGAATAACATGAATCACTTGATCAATGGCGAGGCTGTTATACTTTTACATATTGTGAATGATTGTTTGGAGACACGTTGGTCCTGCTCTATTTTCTAGTGTCCGGTGATGCAACAGGGTTTCTCTGCTTCCACTGTAACAGTTTGTTTATTGTCAGATTTTTGCTTTATTGAGGAAGCTCACATGTGCAGGAATCCTCAAGACAACAGAGACAGCTGAAGTTACTGTTGTGACTGCACAGAGCTATTTCTCACTACGAGCATTTGTTCTGGTTTAAAGACAGCAGAGATAGAACATATCTCTCAGAAACTGGTGCCGGCTCCTGCTGGAAGCCAGCCGATGTGACTGAACTGAAACAGTAAAGCTGCTGGCTGGAAACCAAACCAATGAGCTTGAAGTCTCTGTTGAGCTTTGTGAAGCTGAGGAGGTCTGCAGTGCTGGTTTGTCTCTCTGAGTGACGTCTGTGCCCTTGTTGGGGGGAATAAGTTAGACTTAACTCCACACTAAAGCAAATGATTGAATTAATTAAAATGATCAAAACCAACCTTTAAAGTATTCGTCCACCGATATCGTCTCAGAGTCAATAATTCTAATAAACTGTTTAGTCTTGGTGATCAATCAGGAGTGTTTTATAATGTCAGGAATCAACTTTGAGGTAACTATAAAGATTGGACACGTAAAGTGACTGAAAGGAAGCTATAGAAACACAAGAAACAACCTTACACGCACAAAACATTTATTTCTAACTACAACAAACATAAAACATAAAATAGAAACAATGCTGAGTGAGAAACCCAATCAGGAGTGTGGCTCTGAGGCTTGACACACCTTTTCACCCAAAGCAGCAGATTAAACTGTTAAATTTTGAATATTTGTTTAAAGGCCAACTGTAATTATGAAACACCCGTTTAGAGACGGAAAGCTCAATACCTGCAGTGTTCTTGGATTTGGATGTGGGTGCAGCAACGTCTGGTGTTGGTAGAGACGTGGCCTTCAGCTTCATGGAGTGAGATCAGCATGTAGCAGCTGAAAGTTGAGAACAAAAGGAGACCAAAGTGAGAAGTTCTGTGACCCGTAGAAAATCCACTGTGTTTCAGGGGAATAGTGTTTTTATAGTAAGATAGCTGACCAATCACAAAGAGCTCCCCTCCCAGAGGGGGTGTTAGATTAGGTACCCCTGTGGGTCACATGGTTATCGGGTTATTGGGTTTACTGTTATAATTCTGACCAAATAAGTGCATGTTTAAATCAACAACCAGCAAACTAAATGTGGTTGTTGTTCAGTTTTTTAAAGTAGCATTCAAGTGTCTCTTGAACAGCACAACCCCGGGCCTGAGGAAGGAAAGACCAGCACCGACCCAAAGCATTTTGCCTGCTGTTTTGAGCAACACATTCACGTTTATGCCTGCTGTCATGTGGGTCAAATATGTATTCTGTTGCAAGAGTGCAAAACAAGAAGAAAATATACCTCAGTCAACAGTTTTAGTGATAGGATCCAAGGAGATGCTCTAATTCTGTGAGCAACATCAACACAGCTGCTTTAGGACAAAGAAACTGGACAGTTTGTCTCAGTGGTAGCCATAGTTTGCACTCGTACCACTGCTCCTAAAGCGCTGCTTGAAAACAGCCTCTGAATGTCTATATGATCTCCATGCTAGGGATGATTAGATCCTGTCCACACTGTCTAACCATTTCTGCCACAATGATTCTAGATGAGAGGTATGTCTGCATGTCTGTCTGTGTCTGTATCTGTTAAGTAGTATACACTGATCAGCCACAACTTTAAAACCACTATAAGGGAAAGTAAATATCTCATTACAACATCAGTGGGTGAGAAATACAGTATTAGGCAGAAAGTGAGCAGTCAGTTCCTGAAGTTGTTGTACTAGAAGCAGGAAAATGGGCAAATCTGACAGGAGCCAAGTTACCTGGATGAGTTAGGAAACAAACAACAGGTGTTGTGTGGTGTTCTCAGTATGCTCTTCAGTATCTATCAAAAGCAATCCAAGGAAGGACTCTGGTGAACCAGCAGCAAGGTCGTGGGCCCTCAAGGCTCACTGATGGGTGTTGGTAGCAAAGGCTGGCCTATGATCTGTTCATAGAGAAAAGCTACAGAAACACAAACTCTTGAAAGCCTTCATACTGCTGATGGGTTTGGCAGACATCACACACTGCACGTCCTCACAAACACACCATCTCAACCACTAAACATGACGGTGGCAGCATTGTGTGTCTTGGCCACAGGCCCTGGAAATCTTATAAAGGTAGAGAAATTAATGCAGTGAAGTAGCGGGACGTCCTGGAGGACAACCTGATGCAGAGAACTGTAACTTGGGACCAGATCTGCTTTTCAACATGACCCAAAGCAAACAGCTAAAGCCACATAGACACACAAAGATGTTTGAGACGCAGCAGCTGAATGTTCTGGAGTCACTGAATCAGAGCCAACTAAGAAACTGTGGCTGGATTTGTTTTGTGCAAGACTGATTGAGACCAAAGATGCCTCTACTAAATTACTTCATATTCACTTGAAAGGGGTAAATACTTATGCAATCACCTTTTTGACTATTCACAATTTAATTCATGGACATTAATTTGTCTGTAGAAATTAGTTTTTGACTTTGACATGAAAGAGTCTTGTAATGACCATGAGTCAGTGTTGGACAGTAATGACAGGGACACCGTTCAAAGGGGGTGAATATTTTATATAAACACAGTGTGTGAACATATACAGATTAGTGTTTGTATTTGGCACCCGTGTTATACAGTCTTAAAGGGAAATTCATCCGTGTCTGTGCTATTAACTTTGCACAAACCACCTTAATTATTGTATTGCAGAAACCACGCAGTACTCTCATTGCTGGATAATACGTTGATTAATTCTGTAAAATTAATTAATAAATATTTTGTAAGCAAAACTAAAAATAGGGAAAATAGGGATTTCCTTCAATACCTTGTTATGTCTGATAAACAATCTGAATCCAGTTTACCGTAAACTGGAACCAGGAAAGTCTACAAACAAACACATCTGAGAACCTGCTTAAAAGTGACTTAAATTATCAGCAAAATAGTTTCACATTAATGTTTATCTTGATTAATTATCTGTCAATCAACTAATTACTTGAACTGAATTCTCAGAATATAGAAATATGATAAATAAGAAAAGTCAGAGTCAGATGATCTGGCAGGTGTTTCAACACCAACAAACCTTCACACCCCACCTTCACCCGCTTGTCATTCTGTGTTTTAACATTTACTATTACTCATTCTATGGCAATGACAAGACAAGATTTGGGTTTAACTTTAATGTAATTTATTCATTTCAAAGTGAAGCCAATAGTGGGCCAGAGCATCAGCTAGAAAGCTTGGAATTCTTCAACCATTTTAAGTTCAGTATTCCTGTCATCAGGAACAATAACGAGGTCATTCAAGCTTTGTTAAATTGCCGCCATTGTCTCATGCAGCCACTTATGTCGCTTGCACAATATTCTTTTGCAGTCTTAAGCCCACTTATTGTCCTGCCTGCTCTGGGAATGTGAGCAATCAACTACTCATCCTGTCAAGCTGGTCAAAAACAGTAATCACGTTGAAGCAGTGAAATAATCTCAGTGATCAGGGAGCTGCACGGAGGATGGCTCTGCAGGTATGGAACATCTGAACAAAGCTATACCCAGCAAGATGTGGAAACAGAAAAAAAATGGCAATAGGATCAAGCAATAAGTCCAAACGGGCATATGCAGTGCCTTTTTCTTAGATCTCCACAGACTGTGCTTGACAATAGGACATTATGCAGGCTTAAGTGGGATCGATTTGGCAAGAAAATTAATCGCACATTGCAGCACTTGAGTGGTAGGTATGTTAATGTCTGCCATCACAGCCTTTTCAGAAAAGATGACAGACTATTTCTCTGATAATTTAGGTGTCTGCCACAGGCCTTTGTACTCAGTGATTTGTGCCGTATACTTACAGCCACGTGCATTTTAAAAGTGATTCTTAAAACTTGATGCTACAGCAGAGTGACCGTAAAGACATAAAGCAAAACACCGGAAGCACAGAAAAAATCTAGTCAAAAAGCTAATAGGAGAAAAAGAGAAATTATCCGTAGAACCACAGCACCACACCGTTACATCCACGTCTTCAGACAATGTGTGAAGCTGCCTGTGAGGCCTCTGAGATTTCTTTGGCTCTGTTGTGGTCCGATGGGGAGTGTGATGTGGCACCACACTATCTCTATTGACAGCACATTTATCACACTTTGCCTCTGATGGAATTCATTTGCATGGGCCCATCTCCAGTCCTGTGGCTGGAGGCTGGAGTGACAGTATGTTCATTTTTGTCCTAAAGCCACGCAAATATACAAACATTTGTTCATTGCCAAACAGGAAGGGGAGTACTATTATACACTGCTGAAAAAGTAGCATCCCTTTATTGCTTATTCTCACAATTTATTCTGGGCAAATGTTTACCATGCATTGTCACATCAGCTTCATATCGTGCTTCACAGCAGATGACAGTGCAGCACTGGAGTGCTTTGATTATGGTAATGGAGTCATAAAGCGTGTAAAACAACCATTTCTGTGTACAAGTAATCATTATTACAGGAATGTATTTATTCCAACAAGTTGTTATTATTGAAGTTTAAAGGTTCAATAATAAAATGAAGAGATATACCCCAATGTAAGAATAATGTACAGGGAAATGAAAACATAACAAAAGTACTAGACATAAATATACAGTCATATAAGTACATTACACACATTCATTAAAATAAATACTTACAGAAATAAAGCCAAACTGATAATCACAGGGATGCACATGTACATTTATGTCTAATGTATTTGTTCAGAATATATCATTTCCTTTGTATTAAATACTTTGGAGCTGGTTTACAAACATGCAGTCTCAGTTCTCATCTTCTGGATGAAACGTTTTAGCTCCTGTCTCTTTAAAGACTGTATACGAATACAGGATATGTTGGAAACGTGCCCTAACCCTGGACCTCTGACTGTCATAGCTAAACAGAAGCAGCTTCAGTGAAGGAATGAGGGACTGCATCT
>NW_007578649.1:263263-277400 GCF_000690725.1 Stegastes partitus | reverse complement strand
GCAAAGGTAAAGCCAACAACAGACAGAATATGGGCTCTTTAAAACTACACTTTTGAGATTTTGTAAACAAAATTATTTCAAAAATCAGCTTTGTCAAACAAGCATTTGAATACTTTGAAGGCATCACATCACCCTTTGGCTCAGTTAGAGTCTCCAGACCTGAAGGAGTTTTCCCACTAAGTGTGTGAAGGCTCAGCCCTGTCAGGTGCATGAGCTCATTGTTTCCTGAGCAGCTCATCTTCAGTGTGTAGTTGTTGATGTGTAGGTTTGGTCGTCCTCCACATAATATACACGCATCATGCATGGATGGTGAGGTGAAGAAATCTGCCAGGAAGTTTCTGTAAGTAACAACATCTGTTGTGTTTTTCTTCTTTTTAAAACTGGATTCTGTGGTGGGTTGGACGGGCTGGATCTCAGGTAGTAGAGCAGGTTGTCCACTGTTTGTAAGGTTGTAAGTGTTCTTGGACAACACACCAAACCTCAAGTTCCTCTTAATGGCATGCGAGCACTTTGCAGAGCATTTGTGTGAGATTGTAGGACAAATGAGAAACACATAGTAAAGGCTTTGCAGACCATTTTCCATTGAGTTTGATTAACCGATGTGACGTCACAAACCGGTAGTGATCAAATGAGCTCATGTTCCTCACACTTCAGCACTACAGCTGTGATGTCATTGAGTCTAAAAGTGGGATGGATTCAGTGTTTTCTTAAAAGCAATCTTCTTCTTGGATTTTCTTTTGGCTAAATCCTACTTTTCTTGGTACATGACCAACGTCAGCTGTCAAAGTGTCAAGATAGTGAAAAAACCTGTGAATCACTCAAAGTGCTTCTTGTGCAGCTGTAAAACATACAAACCACAAAGGGAGCCACCTATGAAGTGCTTCATTGCAGTAATAGTCAAAAGCTCTTTAGGGTGTCTTTGAAGATCTGTGTAATCTCAGGTACAACATGCATAAAAGATGTCATTTGACCATAGAAAAGTCATCACATAGAGCTCACAGCTTGTGATTTTTGTGCCCAAATATAGACATTTACAAATTGTGGTCTCTCTTTGAATGACTGAAAAAAGACTTTAATATTTATTTCAAACTGTTTGTGGAGTCTGGTCGTAAGTCACAACTACACAGACACACAAATCACAAGCAAACAAATAGACAGAACAAGACAAAGTGTGAAAGATGAATCTGCTGAATGATTAAAGGATCGCTGTCTCTTTGTACCTGGTGGAATGATATTCTTGATTAAAGTTTGAACTGGAGTCTTTGTTCATTATAACAATAGAGAAGGAAAAGCAGAGTATTCTATTTATAAATGCCTCAGCGTGTCCCTTTTTTCTTCATATAGCTGCACTACGAGCAAACACAGATAGAAACTCATGCTGCGAGGAGCTGGGTGTAGAGGAGTGGCTGTAAATGTTGTTTGTGATAATTGCTTGTCTTTCCCAGTCTTTAGTCCAAAGCAAAAACACTGCATAAATAATATCAGATATACCATAATTATTGAGCACACCTGGATACAAGTCGCACCCACAAACTTTAAAAAGAAAAAAAGTTCATTGTTCTGATTGATATTTAATGTTTAAGGTAAAAATGTTATTTTGAATATTGTTGTTTCTAATTCATTAGGTTTATTTTGAAATTACCGAAGCTTCTAACCGGATATGATGTCATCGCTTAACCGGAAGTCAGTCCGAGAAGCGAGGAGGAAGTGGTGACATTAGCCAGATGGAGTCTAGTGGGGTCCACTCACATCTCATGTCTTTGGTGGCACCGTGGGGATGGTTTATGTTGTGTTATTGTTGTTTATGTGTATTTTTGATGATATCTTTGAGAAAATCTGAAGTTTGGTGACTTTTAATGCCTAATAAAGCGATCTCATTTGGTAAAGGCTGGCAGTTAATTTGGTTTGTTAATGGGCAATGATAAATAATTTAACAGAATCAGTAGTTCGTTACAGTTATAAGAGTTGTTAAAAACTCATAGACTGTGAGCTTCAGCTGTAAGTTATAAAGGAAAGTAAGTCATTCAGATATTGTGTTCGTATAATGTTGAGTTGTGTTGAACACTAAAGTGAACTTGTGTTTTATAGTAACACCTGCACAAAGCAACAAATGACTGATGATGCTTTGTGCTGCTTTCCCTGCATCAGTAAACCTCTGGAATAAGAGTCGTGTCTTCAGAGTTTGATGTTTGGAATGAGTCAGCTGACTGCCCGGTTATAGTGGAGGCAGTGCATAGAGATCCAGGCCACGCTGGTCTGTAGGCAGCAGGTTGTAACATGAGATGTTCACACAGAAAGATGTTACACAGCTAGAAGGTCGGTGGTTGGCGTCCCGGTGAGGACACCCGGGATCTTCCTGCGTGGAGTCTCCATGTTCTCCCCGTGCAGCGTGGGTTCTCTCCGGGTTCTCCGGCTTCCTCCCACAGTCCAGAAACATGTTGAGGTTAATTGGTGATTGTAAATTGTCTGTAGGTGTGAATGTGAGTGTGCTTGGTTGTCTGTCTCTAAGTGTAGCCCTGTGATAGACTGGTTACCTGTCCAGGTGAACCTGCCTTCACCCTGAGTCAGCTGGGATAGGCTCTGCCCCCCATGACCCTGGTGAGGATTAAGCGGTGTCCAGATAGTGGATGGATGGATGGATGGATGGATGGATGGATACTGGTGACATACACAAATACGTACCATAAATCCTTTTTTACGAATAGTGTCTGTAACATGGCTGGTAAAAAAAAATGTAAAATACAGCAGCCTACCAGGAAAAGTCATTGATCGCTATCATCATCTTCCTCCAGCGCACTAAAACCATTAAAGTCGTCTTCTTCAGTCAGAATTGAACAGCCTCAGAATTACTCCGTCACACACTTCCTCAGTCTCTCCTTCGTTGTCGCTCAATCTCGCTTTCTTCTTGAGGCAAGTTCGTTGAACTCGTAAAAATCCATAAATTAGCAGCATCGTTGTTTAAGCCGCAGTGTTCAAAGCGTGTGATAAGTTGTAGTCCGGACATTAAAGCAGAAGATGCATTAATGGGTAGCAGTAACGCAGCAGATTAAAGATTATATCATCAAATATCTTAACCCATGACCTGTCCAGGTGCACCCTGCCTCCGCCCTGAGTCCCTACAGCGCCACACTGCAGAGAATAAAGTGGTGTATCGATGATGGATGGATAGATCTTCATACTCTGAACCCCAAAATCCAACTGCAGGTTTAAAACATGCTGTTCTTAAGAAATCACCAAAATGGAATTATGCATCAAAACCAGAAACTGTAGAAACACAGAGGATCAGCATGTTTTTAATTTTCCAGTAATGTGTAAAGTAATCGTGTTCGATTAGGAAGATTGGCCGATTTGAAGCATCAAAGTTTGACATTTATCAACCTTATAATCCCTTCATTCTACATGCCTCTGTTTAAAATGTACAGTTTGGATCATTCGGTGCTGCTTGGCTCAACTGGCAGGTCATGACTGAGTCAGCTGCCATCAACAGTTATATGTAAAATAAAATAATCCAGACTTTGTAGCTTTACTGCAGGCAGGGTTTACAGAGAAGGGAGGAGACAAGTATGGAAACAAATTAGAGACTGAAAAACAATTTTAAAAAAAACAAAAAACAAACAAACAAAACCTTTGTGGTCACTAAAATAAAAGCAGCATGGCTCAAAAATAATATTCAGTGGAACAAATTATCAGCAAGATGTTGGAAGGCACATTCAACATAATAAAACATCTGTCCAGATGTTTGTTGTGCAGGACAGGCTGAAGAATGCAGTTTGTGCAGGTTGCAGAAATGTAAGTAACAAAACACCTGTAGTATGTGAAGCCAACATTTCTCCAGTGGGCACTTAGTTTTCTACAGTGTTGTTAAACAAATCAAAGATATTAAACTTTAATTTTTAATTATCTTTATAATTTATGTCATTCTGACTTTGTTCCACTGGAAGTACTTTGTTAATGAATCTGCTAATATTAGCATAAAAAATAGTTCATAATTATACCTGCAAAATATCAGCATGTAATTATTTTCAGTGTGAGCAAGTTTCCATCTAATGAGAAGTTTAGCTGTATTCAATGACAGTCTGCAAAAGAAAATACAAATGAGTGTGTTAAGGTGCTGCTATGTGTCCATTTAAAGTTGGGCCCATCCTGGTAAACAGCTGGTGCCACTAACTGTACAGTCTGGTGCCATTAAACCAGTGAGGAAGAAGAGGGCACCAGGGTGCAATGCAGTGACTTCATTAACAGAGCTCCAGTCAAACTTCAAACAAAATCTGTGAAATGCATGATAGAAATATTATATTTATATTTACTTCATAGATTAATTGGTAGAAGGTCAGAGTTCCCTCATCACAGATATTTTCATCTGCTGCTGCACCATGTGTTCTTCAGATCTGCAAAGCCTTCTTTCCATGTCATGTTTTCTTAGCATGAGGCTGTTTTATTTTATTTTATTAACCTCAGGCAAGCATTGCGATGTTTCAACTTTTTCTCTCACATAGAATTTAAGTGGATGTTATGTTATTATCCCCGCGACCCTGGTGAGGATGAAGCGGTGTATAGATAATGGATGGATGTTATGTTGTTATACATGTTAGATTTTGTAACAAAATTTTGATTAAAAACATTCAAACAAGACTTCAGAAGTGCAACAACATTTATTTCCTTACATGAAGACCTTCTCCTGTCTTCCTTCATTCATGTTTTCCCCTGTTGGCTACAGCCAACGTCAAAGCTATTTCTTTTTTTTACATACCAATTCCACAACAGGAAACTGATTTTAGCATTAAAGCTTGTATTTGTAGGATAAGTTAATAAGCTACACCGCGTTGAATTATGTTTTTATGTTTGTTCTTCATTTGCTCCAGTGCCCGTTTTAGACCATCAGGGTTGCAGCTGAAAGTTAAAAATAAAATCAGATATGTCACAAGTATATACATCAGTTATCCAGTGTTTTGTGGCCCGCTGTTCCCCTTCAGTCTCTCTGTGTTGTCACGCTTCATAATAAACCAGGAATCACTGATAGTAAAAACAACCAAAAAACTAGCTATGCTGCAGTGTGCAATAAGGCTTCAGCTGTCCTGCTAACTCCTGTAAAGACAAGAGGACAGGCTCATGGATCCCCCACTAGGCCGACAATAAATGACACCGACATGAGAAAATAATGACAATATTTCATGGTCAGTATATAGCTGTGCATTTATTCCAGATCTTTCCCAGCTTGTCAGATTTTGCCTGACTTATTAGGTTGCTTTGGAAACTTTGAGATCTTGACCAGAATTTCAAATGAAGTTGTGCGAGTTCCACTGATGCTTGGCCACGCAGCGAGCATTTGTATTAATGGGCCCAGTGGCAGGTGGGTTAAGGAGCTGAAGTCAGACTCACATAAATGCTGAGCCATCCACACCAAACACAACCATCCTCAGGGAGAGAATTTAAAGTTTTATTTTTCACACAGCTACCAAAGTCATGGTGGCACAGCTTCGTAGGAGGTGAACAGATGTTAGCAGGTGCTCTCAAATCACTCCTCCACCACCACTTACAGAGCAGGACATAGAAACCATCAGGGATCTGATTGAATGTCTCACATGATAGACAGCATGTGTGCCTTCTGAGCAGTTTCCTGGAAACGCATAGCTCTAAAACCACTGCATACGGCTGATATAAATGGGGTTTTTTTACTGTGGTATTTGACTGTGTTGGCTCTTTAGGTCTCTAGGACTCTTTAGGAAGACACTGAAGAATGAATGATGGGATCAGATTCCCACAAAATTACATCGTCGAGCAAAACACTTGAGCCCCGAGCAATGCAAAGGTACACAATGATGACAGGTAGAGTCATACAGCCCTGCAAAGCTAAATGAAATGTCTAGGAAATGAAAGTCAGCTTGATAATTAGAGATGGTACATTACTAACAGAGTGCTGTGTTGATCCATATGTTTGCATGGTTGCTGGAAAGCTTTCCACTAGCAAGGCAAAGAACAGCTGAAGAGATGTCCTAGTTTATGTCTTATCCTGTTGAGCGAGGATGTGAAAGCCAGTTGACCGGTGCTTACATGACAATGTTTAGTTTAAGTGAGAGGACAGAAGTGGTGAAATGCCTGTTCTGTTTCCTTGTCCTTGTGTCCCCCAAAAACTCTATGCAGCTGATGAGTCCCTGTATTAGCACCATACAGTCCATCCTGGAGCTGTGTGGGTCAGGCTGCTCACATAGATTACTGCCTGGCTGGAGACATGTCACAGATGGGACATGCAAAATCCAGAGAATGTCTTGATCCTAGTTTGACATCTTGGTCAAGACTGACATCAGTTACACCTCCAGAGATGGAGAAATGCCCCATCTGTGGTAGATACTCGAAGCAGCTAATGTCAGACCAGCAGGAGAACAGAGGAGTTGGTGCAGGTGGATTCCTCTGTGGACTTCAACATGTACCTCACCAGAAGGAACTCCTCAGAACAACGCTGTGAGATTACGACTGAAAGAAAAAGATCCATAAATGCTGAAATAACATATCACACCAGATGTATGCTGTAAACAGTTTGTCTGCTGCTGGACTGAGCAGCTGTTAGACGACTTTTGTCATTTTGACTTAAGTTGAGCTGATGTGATGTTTATCATGTAGAATGTTTGTGTGCTGATGTGAACCATTGTTAATGTCGTTTATGATTTTACCCATCTATCTATGTGTGTGTGTGTGTGTGTTTTGTTTTTGAGGAGATGATGATGCCAATCATGACCAACCATCTTTCCAAGCACACGGTGTAAGTTATCCTGTGATAGACAGATGGTTCATGTAATCACATGCTGTTTTCTTTCAGGTTCCTGCCCTTTTCCAAACAGTTTGTAAAGACAGCTTCTTCCATGGCTCTGTGTGACAAACCATCTGGCACGTCAAGTTAGTGTTTTCCTGGTGAAACAAGACATAGTCCTTCATGTTTCTTTTCTTATTGACAGTATGCCAATATTTGAAAGATTTAATTATTACTGAGAAATTCACATTAAAAGCGAGACATGAGTAATAATGCACGTATGACATTGTGCATGAATTGTTTGATCTGTTCACACTGACTCGGTCTCTGTCCTCAGAGCCAGCTTTCTGTCTCCTGTCAGCATCACTGAGTGGCTGAAAGGAGAGCAGTTGGACAAACTGTCTTTACCAGGCTGACAGCAGGAGATGGGCCTTATTCAAACAGCAGTCTATGCAGATAGGACTTCACGAAGCACCCCAGAGGAAAAACGAACAGTGAGCGTAGAGAAGACCTGGAGGGTTCCAGGGTGACAGAGGTGTCTCAGAGTCAGAGTGAATTAATGCATCTGTTAGATTGAAAGTCTATCTGTTAAAGACCCCCTCAGGAAAAATCACGTTTTGTTTTTTTTTTACTTTGTCAGAGTGTCCATGCAGATGTCTTTATATGCTGGAAGACACGTGGCCTGAACAAGCAGTCAGCATCATGGCTGAACATCTCCACCTGACAAATACACTCAGAACAAATGTAATGAATCCATCCTGTCGGCTTGCAGGGTGGGGCTTTCCATAGGTGAGCTTAGTGTAGGTGAGCTGGTGTGCTCCAGCTGTAGTGAGCAGTGAGGGGTGGCTGGAGAGAGAAAGGCAGCTACGTCACTGAACAGCACATTCAGGATGAAGCAGCAGTGCAGAGTTACAGCTACAGGGCCTGTTGTCAAGGAAAACAAAATCACTGTTTAGTTCTGCTTGACAGTTTGTGAACTCACCGACCACGGTCATGTTTCTGTTAAAAAGAAAGAAAAAGAAAAAGAAAACTGTATGAAATTAACACCCAAACTCCAGTTTGTAAAGCAGAACTTCCAAATAAGGAACACACTGAAAAAAGAGAGACATATGTTCATTGTTTACTCAGCAAAAAGTGATTTATTTGTAAAAAAAAGACTGGAATCTGCTCTGTGCAAAAGTATATAAACCATTTGAGTCGCTTGTGGCCCCTCTGCAGCCATTGCTTCCACCAAATGTCTTTTACAACCTAAACAGCATCTTGCACCTGCTCATGGGGTTTTGCCCACTCCTCCTTCAGCCAGTTGAGAGAGGCTACTGGGCCATCCGGCATGTACAGCACTGAAATCTGACTGGGCCAGTCCACAGTGAGAATCTTCTTTCTTCAGCCATCACTTGGTCATTTGCTGGAATGATTTGGGCCGTTGTCTTGTTGCACAACTCATTTCTGCTTCAGCTCCCCGACTGATCGCAGAGATTCTGTTCAGGAATATGATGATAGTGGGACTTCATGGTTCCCTGGATAATATGGAGTTGTCCAGGTCTGGAGGCAGAGGAGCAGGCCAGACCTTCACATTTCCACCATGCTTCACTGTTGGGGGAAGGTTTTTGTTTTTTAAATATGCAGTGCTGACTTTTCTCCTAATAAGGCACCTGTGATTGTGGCCATATGATTCAGTTTGGGGCTCATCTGTCCAGGGAATCAACTTCCAGAAGACGTCTGGTTTGTCCAGGTGCTGTCTGGCAAAGTTTAGATGGACAACTTTGTTCTGTTTTGAGAGCAGAGACTTCCTTTGAGCAACTCTCCCATGAATGCCACGTCTATTCATTTTTCACCTGATTGTATATGTATGTGCATCTATCCCAGATGCTGCCAGAGAGGTCTGTAGCTCTTTAGAGGTGATGTGTGGGTTGGCCTTTACCTGGTTTATTGTATTTCTGCTGCCTCATGGTGAAAATGTTGATGGCCGTCCACTTCTCAGCAGAGTTGCGGCGATGCGTACTGCACTCCATTTGTAAATGATATGTCAAGGAAATGAAAGTCACTACGGTGGATGGGTGGAGCTGGAGTCTTTTGGAGATGGTCTTGTGGCTATCCCCAGACTGATTGGTTGTCACCACCTTCTTCCTGATGTCTCCCTTTCCTCTTGGCAATGTTGATGTGTGTGCTTTACATGTTGGCACAACAATGCTTTAGTTGGTGTCGTCTCTCTTATAATCAGTGCTGCTTCAAACCTTTTCTAAGGATGTCTCATTTGATTGGCCTGCTTAATTGATGACTTGAGCACCCACATGTATTTTACCTGAGTCTATTACTTATTGACTTTACCAGTGTAGTTGGGTTCACTTACTTTTGCACACACTCTGATTCCATGTTCACGTCGTCTGCTGGCTGCTGATGCAGTTCCTTCAAAACTAGCACATGGAATTGATGAACACAAACCTGACATGTTAGATGATAAGATAAGAACGTCATGATAAAACACCAGAAAAATCTAAACTACTCAAGGGGTTGACAAACTTTCAAGCAGCACTGTATATAACTTTCAGACCCAGAGATAAGTTGTGGGGTTTAATCAGCGACTGGAGATGTACAGTAGATGGTTGCATTTTGGAAAGTCTAACATCAGACAGTTCACTGTGCTGCTGCTGGATTGTACGTTTTTATAAACCCTACAGGATTAAATAGGCAGCAAGTCACAAAAGAACACAGTGTGATAGAAGCTACCAGCTCTGAAATACATCCAACAAGCAGCTTGTATTCGTTACTTTAAAGGAAATAAGAGGAACCTCGGCATTTAATTGTCTTCATGCAGAGAAGACATTGATTGAAATTGGTGAATTGCCATAAGTCTGAAAAAAAAGGAGAGAGATTTACATGTTCTTAAGAAATTGCAGCTCTCCAGATAAATGTAATATTTTATAACATTTGCTGGATGTGCACAGAGGAACATCAGAGACAGACATCATGGAAATCCTCTGTGCAGTGATATCACTGCAGGGCTGCACAAGTCTGTAGCAAAGACGGGTCATAATATTTCTATTTAGTGAAAGACCTCCATAAAATCTTCAAGTACAAGTAGATCAAGGATGAGCCAAATCAATCTAAATTGGGGAAAAAAGTGTAATTGTACCTCTAACAGGGAGACGAGGATCTGAGAGACAGCAGACACACAAACTGTCCTCATCAGGTTGGCTGAGCAGGTTCTGGACAGGAAGAGCTTCTACGTTGGCTTCAGAGGGAGAAGGTGTTTGAAAGTCTAAACTCACTGATTTTTATAGATTTCCACCAAAATGCAGCAGGCCAGGGACATAGTGACATCACTATATTAAGATGGTCGCGCCATCAGGGAGCTGGACCCACATGGAACTGGTAACTCTGTTTAAGGACCTGAGCTGGGATTCATACTGGGGATGAATAAAGTGAAGTCTAAATGCTGCAGACCGTCTTGGTTACTCGTTGAACATGACTTGACGAGGATGAAACATCATAAATGGTCTCTTTTGGGAGTGTTTACTTGATGTGCAGGCACTATTTGTTTTTGAGTTGGTCTACAGTCAGACAGAAGAACATGGAGGTCTGTAGATGATCCCCTGATGGGACTGCCGCCTACAAAAAGAAGCTAACGGTATCTAATCCTGGCTTTTCTTTGTTCAACTCATCATGGACAGCAGTGTTTCTGTATGAGTCATATTCTGTTGCACAACTTCTCATATGACTTCAGAACTATCATTTTAACTACAATTACAGCAATTTAGCTCCATTATGTCCATGTTAACACACCGTTTCACTCACTGATGAGTACAGGACGTCTGCAGAAACACACCAATACTATTCTCTGTTCTTTTTACCACTTTGGTCTTTACTATTTGCTTTGGATTACCAATACGTGGGCAAATGGCTGACCTCCCCCTCTGGCACATTTATTCACTGTGTGATCACTTTACTGATGAAAGCTGCCGCTGTAGCACACAACAGCTCTGTGATGTGAATGTTAGTGATATACTGTGTTCATGTTTTCAGTCTGCGTTGTTCAATAGATAATTTGTTTTGGCTAAAATTGGTGGTAAAAAAAAACAAACATGAAAAGCTTGAAGCAGCAAAGGTGAATATAAAGCTACCACTGTGAGCTGCAAAATGAAAATGTCATACCAAAGTGAAATATTGCTTTAAGTGCTGTTAGGCGAGGAGGCAAAGGGAAAATGCAAGTGTGTGTGTGTGTGTGTGTGTGTGTGTATGCATTTGTAAGTGTGGTTGTCTGCAGCATCCATGGGGAGTCTTCACTCATCTAATCACTTCACTCCCCAGAGTCGGCGTGCTAATTAGGTCTAAAATATACATCATAGTTTCCCTCGTCTCTTTAATTAAAAGTTGATGGTACTTATTCAGCTATCAAGTAATATGACAGTTTTTCATCCTTGAAAAAGTGTCCTAAAGAGTGGTTTAAGTGCCAGTTCAAAGACAAAAATATCCAGTTTTATGGGAAGATGGAACCCTATATCTCCAAAAATGTGCATCATTGCCTTTTTAACTGAGCGTATGAATAAGAAGGAATAGCTGTGACACTTAAAGTGATGAAATCATTCACAGAAGAAAAGAGATCTGGTGTTGGGCTAATTATTTTGGCACTGAGCGGTGGAGTACATTTTCAGCATTCAGTTTTGCATTTAAATAAGCATTTGCAAAGTGCACGGGTGTTTCCTATATGACTCACACTAAACTCAGGAAAATATGTCCTAATGTGCAATCATTCACAATGAAGGATGAGTTTGTGTTCATGTAGTAGTTACTTCATGTTCATCACTATTCCCTTAATTTTCTCTTTTATCTCCAAATTTCCCTTTATCCCTTTATCCCACCCCACACAGGCAGAGCCTCACCTGACATCACGGAAAGAAAAAAATATAATGATAAAATGATTTCAATGTTTATATTTATCCAGTGATTTGCACTATAAAGTATTTATTTTTTCATTTAGCCTCGTCAGTTTTGATGATTTCTAAATTCAAAATCACTAAATTTTCTCAATTTCCCATCCAAATGCTTGGAAGAGAAGCAGCAGTGAGCTGAGCTTCACTTGGATTGTACAATCCCTCTCTACCTGCTGGCTGCCTGCAGTGACAGGATGCTGCTGTCTGGATGTCTCCAGTAACACGGTTCAAACACAGTTAAGCATGGACTTCATTTAAAGGTAAAGGTGAGACCGCAATAACTTAAAAAAAATAAAAAGAAAGAAACATGCGTTTTGTGGGCTACAGCTTGTACGTGTAAAGAATGCAGATATGAAACATAACCTGTAAACTGCTGCCAATCAAATGGTAAATATGTTACTGTGCAGAGTGCATATATTTGTAAATCAGATTCTGATGAAGTCAGCGCCTCAGCAGCACATCACTGTGTTGAAGCACGTCTTCAACATGAGCCTGAAGCTGAGGAGAGGACCACAGCTGTGGAAGACGTCCTGTGTGGTACCGGTGCTGAAGATCTCACACCTCAAGGACGTCAGCCACTACAGGCACTGACACCCCACCTGATGAAGACCCTGGAGAGGCTGGTCCTTTGTCATCTGTGACCCCTGGTGGGCTCATCAATGGACCCACTGCAGTTCGCCTACCAGCCCGGCATCGGGGTGGATGATGCAGTGATCTACCTCCTGCATAGATGCATCTGTCACCTGGAGAAGACGAAGAGCACTGTGATTATCATGTTTTATGATTCCTCCAGTGCCTTCAGCACCATCAAGCAGCACTTCTGAGGGACAAGCTGGAGCAGACAGGAGTGGACTCTCACCTCACAATGTGGCTGCTGGATTACTCACCAACCGGCCACAGTGTGTGAGGGCAGGAAGTCCAACACCATGGCCTGCAGTACCGGGGCCCTGCAGGGGACTGGGTGTCCAACACCATGGCCTACAGTACCGGGGCCTGCAGGGGACTGTCCTTGCCCCCTTTCTTTTCACTCTCTACACTGCAGACTTCTCTCATCACACCATGAACTGTCATCTTCAGAAGTTCTCTGACGACTCCGCCATCGTTGGCCTCATCACTGACGGAGATGAGAAGGAATACAGAGAACTCAACCCAGACGTTGTGGACTGGTTCCTGCTGAACTGCCTCCAGATCAACGCAGTGAAAACCAAGGAGCTGGTGGTGGATTTTATCAGGAACAGACAGAATCCTGCTTCACCAGTGAACATCTAGGGAACAGACATGGAGATTGTGGACTCTCACAAATACCTGGTGTTCCCTAGAACAGCAAACTGGACTGACTGCTAACACCAATGCACTTTTCAAGAGAGGTCAGAACAGACTGCACCTGCTCAAGAAACTGAGGTCCTTCTGGGTGCAGGGAGCACTTCTGAGGACCTTCTACGACTCTGTGGTGGCATCAGCCATCCTGTATGGAGTGACCTGCTGGAGCAGCAGCATCACAGCTGCTGACAGGAAGAGACTAAATAAACTGATTAAGAAAGCCAGCTCTGTCCTGGGCTGCCCCCTTGATCCTGTGGAGGTGGTGGGAGGAAGGAGGATGATGACAAAGCTTTTGTCCATCATGGAGGACACCTCCCACTGCCTGCAGGAAACAGTCAGATCACTGGACAGCTCCTTCAGCGACAGACTGCTTCATCCATGTTGTAAAGGAGAGACACCACAGGTCCTCCATCCTGCTGCACTCAGACTGTTCAACCAAGCCTGACTTCTCTTCTCCAACATCTCACACCCACGGCAATAACAACACAAAGAAGAACACGACTTCTTCTACCTGGTAGTAATCTCACTACACACCTCTTCGTACTGCCCCCTACTGGACGGTGTAATTATGTTTGAGCCGAATAACTGAGAGCTTCTGCTTGATCAACTGAATAAAGTGTAAATACATGTACAATATATATAAAAACATCTCTCCAGGTGTCACACCTGCTCCCAGTAGCTCAGTTCACCCACCATGCAATAACAATGTAAATGATGTAAACAAGGACACTGTGCAGTTTCACAGAAATGTTTCTGTTAACACGTAAACTTCACCTACAAGGAGAAAGTCATCTGTTTATATCTGTGCACTGTGTGCTGCTCGTTTCTCCCTTCTACTGTCTTATTTTCTTTTCTGCTGCTGTCACACTTAAAATGTCTCTGTTGGGGGGTCAATAAAGGTTTAATCTGTCTATCCATCTATCTATCTATCTATCTATCTATCTATCTATCTAATATAAATAACTGCGGTGGTTTTCTTGTCTGCAGTATTTCTCCTTTCGCTGCTCATCCCAACATTAATGCACCAAACAATATTTTCTGGTTTGCTTCAACCTCGCTGACACGTACCTCGATCTCAGTTTCATAAAAGTTCCTCTTTTTCACCCTTTTTGCCGCGATGATGACGACAGGTGAGGAAAAA
>NW_007578649.1:258226-261151 GCF_000690725.1 Stegastes partitus | reverse complement strand
GCACATTCCTAAGTATAAGCACACGTTGATAAATTTCATACTTTGCGTAGGAATGTTCGTACGCTCTGATGATAAATGAGGCCCCTGGAGTCTATCCCAGCTGACTCAAGGCGAAGGCAGGTAACACCATGGACAGGTAACCAGTCTATCACAGGGCTACACAGAGAGCACACAGATAAACATGTTGCATAAATTCAAACTTGTGAGCTTTAGTTTAATTTTCATGCTCACTGTATGATTGATGTGAGGTGACAGGTTGAAGGTACTGAAGAGGCTGCTGACAGCAGATCACATCCACAGCACAGTGGGTCACTGCAGGCACACCAACACAAAGAGAGCTGATGTCGATGCGACAACCTCAGGTCACAGAGCAACAGGCTCTACATTTGTCAGGGTTGAACTAAACTGAGAACTTTCAAGAAATGGCCCACAGCAGATTACATTTTTCATATGTTTTTTTCTTCTTTCATGTTTTCGGAAGGAAAGGAAAAAAAGAACATTAAAAACAAACAGTTGTTAGCTCAGGCTGTGAGGTCGAATAAAGACAGTCAATGGTACACCTGCAGTGACAGGAGCTCACAGGGCTGAAGGATCTGGCTGTGCTTGATGTGCCCAGATTCCATCAGAGTCTTGCCTGTTTCACATTAACACCCCTTGAGACCCTCTCAGGTTCACAGTCTGCAGCCTCAAACACTTGACCCAGTCATGATTAATGGTACAGCAGTGTACAGGGCAACCAATCACTTTACACTTCATCAGATGGATGCACAGGCGATATGGGATTACAGCAGGGCCTCTGACGGCAAGTTGTTGCCTAAACCTAGTGCTGCATGCAATTTGATCATGATCAATTCATTACCCAGATCATTTATCATGGCAGGGACAGTTCCAATCAACTTTAAATCACTTAGTAGTACTTGAAGCATTTGTCCCATATGAATTTATGGAGCTTGTACTAAGCAATTTAAAATCTCATTTTTTTCCACACCGTTAGTCCACAACTTTTTTACTCATTTGTCCACAGCATGCTGTTCTAATAAATCTGGAATTTGTGCAATTGTGTCAAATTCAGTGCAAGTGAGCACTGCACAAAATAATCTTTTCCACTGGGCTAACAAATTAAGTGGCACTGATTGCTTGCATGCAACTATAATTTTCTGTGATATGCCTTGCAGATATGATTAAAAAACAATTCGGGACTGAATGTAATGCTGTGGCTTCCAGCAATATGTTCAGTGAGCACTCCGTGGGCTGCATGAATAAATTCTTCATGCAGAGGTGTTGGCGCATCTCCACTGACAACAGGCTGAAGCAACACAGTCATGTTTCTGTATATTTTGACATACATGGTAGGTGGTGTTGTTGAGTAGTGAAGATGTGAAGATGATGAAGAAATCTTCAGTTGATACCGTCTTGTTGGTATATAAAAAGGTTTATTGAAACAAGTACAGTATCTCAGACACCACGGTTTGCCTGTGAGAGGATTTGCAGCAAAAAAGAATCATCCTCCAGAATAAACTTAACTACTGGATTATATAGGAGCTGTTTACGTAAAGCTACGGCAGAACATATGGGTCATAACCGTAGATAAGTGCATTTCCTGCAGCACCTAAACTTTTGATCAGGCCCCGAACTAAACATGTCAAACCCATGAGTTGGAACATCAGATGCCACAGTGGAGATATTAGGAACACTATGTTAACACTGGGTTCGGCCTCCCTTTACTCCTGGGGCAGCTTCAGTTCTTGATGTTAGATTCCAAAGGATGCTGCGGTTCTGCTCCACGTTGATATGATTCTTTTCTATGCATTCATACCTCTGAACTCCTGTTTCTGTTAAATCTTAAAGGTGTTTCACTGGACTCACATCCAGTGCCTGGGAGGTGACTGAAGCCCTGTGAACTTAATTACAGGGTTGTGAAACTAGTTTGAGATGACTTTTGATTTGTGCATTATGGAAGCCAGTAAAAGATGATAAACTGTGTCTATGAATGGGAGAACTTATTAGCAATAACAGTGGAATATAAGGCATACATCTACAGTCCTGTATGCTCACTGGTTTTTGAGAAATGGTTCAGGACATTTTTGTTGTAGCAGGCGAAACAAACTAACAAGCAAACAAAATGTTCGCATTTAACATGAACAAAGCTGTTGTTCTCTCCATCACATTTAAGGCACTGAAATGCTATTATCCATATTGTCGCTAAATTAAATAAAATTAAATAACATAACATCACTAGTCCAAGATGTCTCTGGTTTCTCCTCTAACACTGCCTCATGTGTTGTCTCTGCCGGAGTGCTTGTATGTTGTTCATCAGTAGATAAGTTTGCAGCTGCTGACTTTTCATGTACAACAATGGAGGAATGTAATGGGTTGTCTCTGTAAAGTAATTCCCTGCTGCCCTGGAAGTCCATCCATAGATGGTGAGCACAACTGCTGGTGCAATTGATAATTGAAGAACAAGTGCTGACTGCATTGGAGTTTTAGTCAGTCTGTTGTACCTGTGCTGTAGAGAGATTTAGTGCTCTGACTTTATGCTTAAATTCCTTATGTTCTTTGAGTATGGTCCCATATCTGTAAACATTCTGAGAACATTAGTTATTGCTTTAATAATAATAATACATTTTATTTATAGAGCGCTTTTCACAAACTCAAAGACACTTTACATGTTAAAAATAAAAACAAAACAAATAGAAACAAAGCAAATACACGTATATAGAATAAGTCAAACTAAAGAAAACAGAACAAACAGTTGGAAAAGCTTTAGCAGGTTTAACGCTGCTTGATTGTGTTCGATATTCGTACATGCTTTTGCTTTCCAGTTGCAGTTTCCAGTTGCTTTGTAACAGTGAACTTTCCCCCCTGTGGGATCAATAAAGTTTATCTTCATCTTTATCTTCTTTTCTGTCTCATTCTGATAATTCA
>NW_007578649.1:254959-257417 GCF_000690725.1 Stegastes partitus | reverse complement strand
TGCACCACTCTAACCTTAGATCCTGGCTGGAGGCCATCTGTCCAGAGGTTGGCTGTGCTCTGCATTCTGAGATGTTTTTCTGCTTATCGCTGTTGTAAAAAGCAGTTATTTGAGTTACTGTAGCTTTTTCTGGCAGGTACATCCCATCTGAGCAGATATAATGGATGTAGTTATCCAGGTTCTTTGTCAAGAAGAAAAATACATTGAATTTAAATAGAAATGTTGCAGGATGGCAGAGTTCTGATGAATATTCAGTGAAATGCTGTACTTGAAGCCCATATGCAGAGGGGTTAGCTGACCACCCTGAACAACACTGATGTGGTGTGTTACCCATTTGTGACACTTCTTCCTGGCAGCAAAGAGCTCACACAGCTTTGTCTCTGTAAGTTCCTTGTAACATCTGAACTAAGCCCAAAATACTTCTGACCAAAGGCGGCTTTCCCAGCTTTAGTGCTTATCTTTTCCTTTAGTTGTGTAATAACTGATTTCTGGTTGTGTGTTGTGCACTACAATACATCACATGAACTGAGAGTCTGTGTGCATGGTTTTTACAGTTCTGGTACCTTTAGGACTTCTACATCATGTGGTGTATCTTCAACAATTGATCATGACAAAGGTTTCATTAGTTTTGAAACATGGTCTATTTCATCAAGTGCATATTTGGGCATCAGTGCTGCACTGCTATTTTATTATTATTATTATTATTATAACTGTGCTATCCAAAGATGGAGATATGTTGTCTGGGAAAACTCTGAAAGGTTGTACTGCAGGTCAATTATTCCTGTCAGGACCTCCAAGAAAGCTGAAAGTTGATTTTTAGAGGTGCTGCAAGATCATTTGTGGGACAGAAGAGACTCACGTCTTCAGTAGAGAAGTATTATTGTGACTGTGTTTCATACTTACTAGTTTTCTGCCTGTAGGTCTCCTCTGATCATTAACTGAATGAAACAACATAAAAGAGAAAATCTCCTTCTGATTAAATTCTGCTATTATGCACGCCTTGATGGGAGGCTGCTCGAAAGCGTTGCTTCATTTAAAGAGTTTACAAGTCATGACGTCTGAGAAGCGTGGCCTTATGCCACTGCAGTCATCTCACCATAAAACTCTAATTGTCTTCCAGGGCTGTGGTGCTTTCATCTGGTTGATCTTTGTGATGTCTTTGGCTCTTCTAATGCCATGCCTTCAGACTGGCATTCAGACAGACATAGGGGTTGATGTCAGGTGTGTAAAGGGGAGCGTAAAGACACTGATTTATGGGTGGGGACACTGTAATCAGTCAGAAAGCACGCCGACTTCACTATAATTTAGCCAAGTGGTTTTCAAAGGAGAGCAGATGCTGAGTAGCCTTGAGAGGAGCTTTGCAACATAAGTTGTGAGAGAGGGTCAGATATTCACCAGAGACACAACGGAAAATACAGAAGTACAACAACACAGCAGAATCAAATGATCTACTGGGTAACATGAGTATCTAATGTACAGGCAGCATGGGGTTTATTTACTGGTGAAAATATCAGAGGAACAACACAGTTTACATGTTGACTAACAATCAGCCCAAAGGAAATGTTCCCAGCAGCTTTACTGGCTGTTGAATTTTCACAGTTTTTGTTGTTACTGCAGGTGTTGGGATGCTTTCTCTGGATGCTAAAATCACTAATAACACAACAAAGAGTGAGCAGCACCAGAGGAGCAGAAACCAGCATCATTTGCAGATCATTACATAGTTAATATGGAAACTTGGCAACAAACACTTATTTACACATGTAGCTGTCACACAGCAAATCTATTATTCATTCACAATGAAGTTTGAAGTCATCTGATGAATATCAGCCCAGTAGAATTATATTATAAACCTCGACTCCGTTCACCAGTTTGTCTCTAATTTCAGTTTGCAGTGGGTTTAAGACCAACGTGATCTTTGTGCTGCGAACAACTGAACTCCATTGGTTTCTCACAAAGTGTAAATAAGCCAACCCGCCGTTTTAATCACACCCTGGATCTTGTTACATTTTCCAACAATTTGTATTTTATTCTATTTAACTTCTGGCCTTCCAGCTAGAAGGTCCGAGGCTCCAGTCTCCATCTGAGGTACAGACACACGTGGACAAAATAGCTGGTACCCCTCAGTTAATGAAAGAATAACCCACAACGGTCACAGAAATAACTTGAATCTGACAAAAGTAATATTAAATAAAAATTCAATGAAAATTAAGCAATGAAAGTCAGACGTTGCTTTTGAACTGTGGTTCAACAGAATTATTTAAAAAAATAAACTCATGAAACAGGCCTGGACTAAAATGATGGTACCTCTAGAAAAGACTGAACATAATGTGACCACAGGGACATGTTCAATCAAGGTGTGTCCTCTAATCAGCATCACAGGTGTCTACAGACGTGTAACCAGTCAGTGGGCCTGTTTATAGGGTTACAGGTGGTCACTGTGCTGTTTGGTGACCTGGTG
>NW_007578649.1:245628-254069 GCF_000690725.1 Stegastes partitus | reverse complement strand
AACCTGAGACACCTGGATCAGTGTGCTCATGAGGAGTGGACCAGAACACCTGCTGAGAGCAGCACAAGTCTCACTGACAGTCACAGAAACCGTCTGATCGCCTCAAAAGGTTGAGCAACAACATATTAAGTTAAGGGTTCCATCATTTTAGTCCAGGTCTGTTTCATGAGTTTATTTTTAAAATAATTTTGTTAAATCATGGTTCAAAAGCAACGTCTGATTTTCATTGTTTAATTTTCACAGAATTTTTTATTTATTATGACTTTTGTCAGATTGAAGTTATTTCTGTGACCATTGGGGGTTTTTCTTTCATTAACCGACGGGCTCCAACTATTTTGTCCACATGTGTACATCTATATACAGCTGAAACCAGAAGTTTACACACCACATAAAAAGACACACAACCTTTTTTTTTTTTTTAACTATCTGACAATAAATGTGACTGATGTTTTCCTGCTTTAGGTCAGTTAGGATTGCCAAAATTACTTCTATTTGCTAAACACCAGAATGAGATAGTTTTTTTTATTACTTTCTTCAGACGTTTACATTCATGTGGTTAGCATTTGGTAGCTTTCCCTTTAAACTGTATGACTTGAGTCAAATGTTCTGGGTTTCCTTCCAGAAGCTTCTCACAATAGCTGTAACTTCCTGCTGATGTCTTCAGATGTTGCTTCAACATTTGATGTTGATATGATGTTCTTCCTCAAGCTGCCCATCCTTGCAAAATCTGGACTGGGTTGATCCCAGTCCAGATGCAGTCCTCTCATGTGTAATACAGGAATGTGGCTTTACAGTAATCCAGCTAATCAATGACATCATTTCACACTGCATGACTTTCTCAGGCTGCATTAAGACGTCAGTCGGCCATTGCTCAGTACTACAGACTCATAGTGTTGCTATCTGTCCATAGAAGCTCTGCAGCTCTTTGAAGCGTATTTCAATCCAGAGCAATCCGCCCCGCTGCTATGATGTGATGGCCGGATAAACACAGCAACAATAAACAATTACTGTTTATTAACTCTATTGAAGGTGTCCTGTTTGACAGCAGAGCAGACAAAGAGGAGATGGGCAGTGTTTGCAGACTGCTGCTGTCTGAGGGAGGGACAGCTCATAGAAAAACATCCTGTCAACACACATTTTATAAAAAGTACAATTAGAGAAAAGTGGGATTTTATTCTGGTGAAAATGTCCACACTGTGCACTCATGCTTGTCTGAGATCCGCTTCGTGTCTACATTTTTTCTACAAAGATATATATTTATATATATTTTAATGTCCGAAAGAGTAAGGAGAAAACATGGAATGTCATTTTTTTAAAAAGAGGTTTGCACAACAAAACAGTGAGTGAGTGAAATAGAGAGCTCTCAGAATGTCAGAACAAAGTCATCTCTCTGACATTTATTCAAACACCAAATCCACTCGCTTTCATGGGATTTCAGTGGAAAGACATCAAGTACCCTCACTCGCTATTTCTACTTCTAACATTTGTATACCACCTTAAACTACTCTGGGCTGCAACAGATGTCCTCACATTAAGTCCTTGAATGCTACAGATTAAGTAAAGATCACATTCTGCTGTGAACAAAGAAAAACATGAAAAAAAAAAAGAAATATCTTTTTTTTTTTAAGGTCAGTGCACAGTGTTGGTGGGAACGCTGAAATAGTTTTCCACATGTACGCCCAGCTTACACACACCAACACACACACACACACACACATACACACACACACACACACACACACACACACACACCAACACACACACACCTAAACACACACACACACACACACACACACACACGCCCATCTGGAGTATGAAGCAGAGATAACAATACAACCTTTCATTTCCTGACAGCTGTAGCAAATGCATCAATTTTCCACTTTGCTTTTTTTTTGGAGCTTTTTCCTGAATTCATGTCAGAACTCCAGACATTAACTGCTCAACACACACTGTGTACATTTCATATAAGGCTTTTTTGATCATCATTTTCATTTTCATTGCATCTGTCTTCATGTTCATAATTGCAGGTTTTCATGAACGTTTAGCAGTGCTGTCGTTTTAGCTGCAGCTGCAGCTTGGAAGGACCATGTTCGATGGATGTCTCTGCTGGTTATTGACGCTTTGGGAATCTGCCCCTCAGACTTCTTGGATCAAAAGTTAAACTTCATTTTCAGGGAGGAAACCAAATAGTTCTCACAAACGATCTGTGGACGTTTATATACCTGAATGTTAATTAAATTGGATGCTGCTACTGGCACGGCTCACCTCCTTTAAACAACAGCTCTATGAAGGATGATGGCTGCGTAGACCAATACTCAGTGTTGCAGGTGATGTGGCCAGGCGGAGGCGCTGGCTCTAGCTGAATCAAGTGGCCATTATCACATCGTGCTTGTCTTTCTTCAGCTACAATGACCTCGATGTCAAGAGCACACTTAATATTCCTTCCTTCCTTCCTTTGTTGTACAGATTCTGTGTATAGAAGGCATATCTGGATTTCATGGTTACACGCTCTGCGACCACAGCTCAGATATATGACCTTCATAAATATTCATTATTTGTCTGTGCAAGGGACAAAATATTCACTTATAGACAAAATCAGAAAATGCATCAAATGAAAAAACGTCTTTCTCACTCCTGTACATACTGACGAAGTGATCAAGGAACACACAGCAGCAGCACTGTTTAAAGAAAACATCATAAATAAATCCTATGAAAAGATAAATGGCAGCAATTAATGTATTACAGTAACACAGTTTTATGTCATGTCATATATACGTATATATATATATACGTATCACCTCCTCTCCCCCCACACTGCTGCCATCGGCCACAGTTTTCATAGAAAGCTAAACATGTGAAAGTACAGAACATGGGTTTGTTTTAATCTGGTGCAAGATTCGTTTTTCATTAATGAGCTGCTGAAGTTGTTCCGTCGACTTCTCCATGAAGTTTGCCTGCTGCAGCTGATGCTAGCTGGTTAGCTGGTTAGCTGGTTAGCTAGCGACACAGTTCAGGGCAGTGGGGGCATGCTGTGGTGGTGGGGGGGGGGTCTGACGGTCACGCCAATGATGTTCATGTTAGATGAAGGTAAAGTCTGATCTGATGTACATTTATATACACACTATCCTGTCTGGATGATGTAAGAGGATAAATGTGAATACTTCCACTTCATTGTTTAATTATCAGCTGTTTATATCTGTTTTGGTTTCTTGTGTACGTTTTTATTTTTGTACAACTTAGTTTTGATTCACTTTCAGTGGTTATATCCTGATGGTTTTATTCACTGTTTCAGGTGTTACTAACACTTCAGTGATGCTTCTCCGAGTTATCCTCTCACCTGAAGAAATAAGGCGTCTCACTTTAGAGCAGTGGTTCCCAACCTGGGGTCTGCGGCCCCCACAAGGTGGCGCCAGAGAGGGGGGGCGCAAAGCTTTGTCTGCTACGAGGTTTAGGGTTAATGAAAATTAAATTTTCATATTCTTCATAAAATCATCGGAGCAGACATTTTGTATGATCATAAATATGTGTATAAAACAATTTTAAAATACATGTTTGCCTTCATCATACTGTGTTCATACTGCAGGACAGCACAGGATCACCGAGGCTGAGCTACGTAGCTCCCACCTCATGGAGCAGTGGGATCCGTCGTATTCGTTTCATCAGGTTGGCAACGTCACCCCGATTCATCCTTTTTTTAAAAAAGGAAAATATTGACAGAAATGATGTGTCCAAAGCGTGAAGGTGCTGATGATTGTCTAACTATACCTGAGAGCTGCCTTAACCTTGGCTTCACTGAAGGACAAGAAGTCGACCAGAATGTGTGATTTGCGGTGAGATGCTGGCAAATGACAGCATGAAGCCGAGCAAGTCCAGACGTCATCAGGAGACAAAACATCCCGCGACTACAAATGAAGGTTCGGACTTTTTTCAGATGAAAAAACAGCCGGCACTGTCAAAAAGATCCCAGACATCAGGAAAGTGTTCGAAAAAGTGGGCAGTGACTTACTCAGAGCCACGGAGGCGTCATTTGAATGTTGGCTTTTAATTGCCAAAGCGAACAAGCCGCACGATATCGGAGAGCAGCTCATCAAACCCCTGTGCCTAAAAACTGTAGAGAAGCTATGTGGCCCGAAGGTTATGGAAAACGTTAAAAGCCTTCCTCTGTCTGACAACACTGTTAAAGACAGAGTTGATAAAATGGCTGCAGACTGTCAAAACCAGCTGCAACAAAAGCTCAGGAACATCCATCCATCCATTGTCTATACAACGTTTAATCCTCACCAGGGTAGCGAGGGGCTGGAGTCTATCCCAGCCGACTTAGCGCGAAGGCAGGAGACACCCTGGACAGGTAACCAGTCCATCACAGGGCAAGCTGAGGAAGATTCCCTTTGTCATTCAGTTGGATGAAACGACCACAGTGTCAGATGAATCTGTGCTCGTAGTTGATGTGCAGCGTATTGACGGTGAGGATTTGAAACAAGACATTCCTAAATCTGGCCACAACAACAACAACAGGCCAAGATATTGTTATGACTGTGGACTCATATTTCTCATCCAACAATCTGCCCTATGAGAATCTTGTGGCATGCTGCAGTGACAGGGCTGGGTGATGATGGCCAAGAACAAAGGATTCAACAGCCGACTGAAGGAAAAAGGCCTGGAGTGCGCCATTTTCCACTGCATGCTACATCACCAAGCACTGGCCAGCAAAAGCTTTCAGACGACCTCAGTACCAGCCTGGTCAATGTTGTTAAAGTTGTCAACTTTATGAAGGCCGTCCTTCAAACAAGAGCCTGTTTGCTGTGTGGAGATGCAGCACCAAACGCTGCTGCTACACCCAGAGGTGCTGGTTGTCGCGCCGTCCGGTGCTTGTGCGCTTCATGGAACTGCAGGAAAAAAATAAAGGAATTCTTGCAAGTTCACAATCGATCACTGTATGAAGAGCAGTCGGAGGAGTTTTGGATGAAAACGGCACACCGAGCGGAAACATTCACGCTTTACATCGAGACAAGCAAATACATGCAGGGTCCGACTCAAACATCATGCAGCGCAAAGACGCTCTCAGCGAGCACAGAGCTGGGATGTCAAAATGTCAGAAGGGGAGCTCCAGCATTTCCCGACTGGTCATGAAGCACTCCGGCGGCACGGTGGGAGCGGCTTTACGTACGGAGTTTATCCACAACATGCTTCAGGAAGAAATGAAGTCCCGTTTTGCTGATGTTGACGAGCACCTGTCAAAGGAGTCCTGGGTGATGGATCCCTGCTTTTCCAGTCTCAAGGACCTGGAATATCTTCAAGCTGATTCCGTGTTAAAAAAGTATTTCCAGGAGAAGGGACACAAAAGGTTTTGGATTGTTGAAGGACAGGCTGTTGCTCCCAGACTGGCAAAACACGCAGTCACAAGGGTTGACCACCGATTCAGCACCATGCATCCGTCAGAGACCGCCTTCAGCGCCCGTCACAATAAAAACAAAAGTCCAAAACCGACTGGCCGTCCACCAGGACTTCAGACTGGCTGTCACGAGCATCACACCTGACATCCCAAACCTGGTCAGAGGCATGCAAGCTCAAGGTGGACATTAGCTTTTTAAAGAAGTAAGACACTGTTGTTCTTGTTCTTGTTAATGTTCTGCATGTGAATGTACAACAAACCTCTTCTGGTTCAGTGAATAAGTTCGGACGGAGCTTCATTCCTGCTGATCATCTGTAGGCTGGTGATGAATTGTTATTGGTTGATGCTGTTGATAGTAAAACAAGTTTACATTTAATATTAGCTCTTTTGAAAAGGGACGTGTAAAGGGTGTGATAAATACTTGTTGGTAATATTTATGTGTGTATTTTATATATTTTTTACAAATACACACATCAGTGTAGAAAAGAAATACGTCCACACAAAGATTAGTCAAAACTGTAGTGATTGTCGCCTGAACAAGTCTAACCGAGATGAAGCAAACAGAAAGTGACAAAAACTAAAACTGTTTGTTGTTTGTCAATAAAGAGGAATTATTCCTGTTTTTTTATGTGTGTATGGGGGGGATGGGGGGATGGGGGGCTCAGGTTTCCTCAATACAAGCAGGGAACCACTTCAGAGGATGTTCCTCCATCAGCTGATGAGCTGTGTGTAAAACTTTATTTTACAGTCTGAAGATCCAGACTTTGGGAATCAGCTCTGCAATGTGACAGACATGAAGGACCAACAAATGAAGGAGCCACACTCAAGTTTTGTTCACATCTTATGAAGGGGTTTCTTACGGAGCCCCTAAAGGGACAGGGTGGGGGGGTTTTGTGGGATCTATGATGTGCCCTGCCTTCGCCCTGAGTCAGCTGGGATCGGCTCCAGCCCCCAGCGACCCAGTGAAGATTAAGCGCTGTATAGATCATAGATGGATGTTTTCATAAGTCAGATAAAACTCTAACCGACCTGTATTGTGCACTTATTACCGCTGATTAATTCTGCACAGGTGTGGATCATCTCAGACAGGTACAGGAACACAGCAGCAGCCCTGCTGGCTTTGCTAGTAGGAGACAAATAAAACCACTGCTGATTGGAGGTCATCTGCAGTCCCAAGTGACAAACTCAAATGCCTGATGTTATCCATCAACCCCACTTCTAACACACTTGTGTGGTGTTTTAGAGACACTGCTCTTTTCTGCCTTCAGCTTTAAATACATCATTTCAACAAATGCCTAATTATGTTGTTTTTGTACCTTAAATTATAAATTACACATCTGCATCTATGAAGATGTGTTGTTTCTTTGTGTACTCCACTTAAAAGGAATGCTGCATTGTTCTCTATTGTTCACTTACCATCATGTTTTCCTCCTTTTTCATAGTAAATAAAAGGCAAACAACAACCACCAACGTCTTCAGAAAGAGTTTCGCGTTGTTTTGTTATATTCTGATAAAAATGGAGTTGTATGACTTTATGTGTTGCTGCAGGCTTCCACATTCCTGGCTTGCTTTAGTGAAAGATTGTTATTTCCCGGCTGTAGCAGTATCTCCCGTCTGCAGAGTGGCTCCAACACAATGTCTTAGTGCAATTAACAGCTGATAACAGATAATTAAAGTTGCCATTGTTTGTGTGAAACATCGCTGCAAATTTGCTTGGGCTGTGAAGAAAAGTCCATGTCTCTGAATTTATCTGCAACCAACAGTTGATGATTATTTTTTTGTTAGATGCAAAACTAATTCACATTTGGAGATAAATTTGTTTGTGCCTTTGTTTCCTGGTGCATACAGTTTTATATTCTGAAAAGTGACAGGCGTATATTTTGTTGTTCGTTCTGAGTGACTGATGAAGATAACTGAACTTCTTATTGTAGATAAACAGGTTTATCTTTGTGCCAAAGTCTGTTGTTTTTCCTGCTCACCAACAGTATTTAAAATGTACAGGCTCTTATTGTTAAACTTGGATCTGAAAGCTGGATGATGTACCATTTGTTCTCATTTTTGTTCACGTTGAATATTTAATTTGGAAATTCTTTTGGGACAGAGGTCCGATGAACAAGTGTTGCAAAGCTGATATTGCAGGTGGCGGTATGTTTCAGGATGCACATAGACTTCCTCATTTACATTCAAATCAACACAGCAACTCATGAGAAATGTGTTTGGTTTGCAGCAGATTTGTAATCCTTCTGTGCACCAACAATTCCCAAACTTCCCCGTCAAAGCCAAGAAAGAAGCGGAAAAAAGCAGAAGCACTTTGTGTCTTTGAGAAGCAGAATCAGCGCCTCTGCCTCGTTCAGTTGCCTCCAAAAAGCACAAATGTGAGCGTGCATTAGATCCCATCTGTTCATTTATACACAACAGTCATTCTATATCATTTATACAGGTCTTGTCCTTGTAAACTACCCACATGTTGGTGCCATTCGTTTTTCTAAGCTTGTGTAATGAAGCATCAGAGGTTTCCATTATGATTCAGTCAACATGCCTGCAGGCAGAACGTCTCCAGATACAACCTCCTGATTGCTTCAAGTCTCTGCAAGTAGTTTTGTTGTTCATGAGGAATAAAATATTGATCTGCAACAAACAAAAGAGATTTCAAGGTTAATGAGAATGTAAACTGCTTTTAAAAGACTTCCACAGTGACTGTGATCCGATCCACTGATCGTTTGATGCATGATGTCGCTGAAAGTTCAGCAAAGTCAGGGGTCCCATGTTACACCCCATTTAACATGTTAATGGAAGCTGCACATGAACATGTCTGTCAATGTCTTGCAGTCACTGCGATCAGACGGTTTCTGTGACTGTCAGTGAGACTTGTGCTGCTCTCAGCAGGTGTTCTGGTCCACTCCTCATGAGCACACTGATCCAGGTGTCTCAGGTTCTCCAGACGCCATGTTCCAGCTCCTTCCACAGATGTCCAATAGGATCTAGATCAGGGCTCATAGAAGCCACTTCAGAACAGTCCAGTGTTTCCTCTGAGCCGGTCTTGGCTGTT